>NC_056526.1:48979104-49234789 GCF_019175285.1 Sceloporus undulatus | reverse complement strand
GATGCATGTGGTCACCATCATGGTTGGTCCAGGGCAAAACTAGGGCATAGTAGCCTCAGACTAAACAGCCAATGTATATGTACCTTCTATATGCAGTCTATTCTAAGAAACAGTTCTGGAAAAAGAGTACATCCTAAAGCTCTGGCTATCTGAGAAACATCTAGTCACTGGACAAGATCTTCCACCACTGCAGCAGAGCCAGGGGATTAGTACTTTATCTCTGGCATCTAAGACATAATGCCAAAAGTAAGATGCAAATGGATAATAGTTTGTGAAAGAGAGTCTCATATGGGACAGAAGTGGAATACAAATAAAATACCGCACGGTGGCAAGATGCAGTGATGGGAAAAGATACTACTGCATTGTATGCATCAGATTTTGAGATCAGCTCACAAAAAGGAGGAAGGGAGGGGAGGAAAAAAAGAAATGAAACAGCATTTTTAAGAGTGATTTTTTTTCTTTTAGAATGAGCTTCTAGAAAAGATCATGCTACAATTAAAAAATAGTCTACAGGATGTTACACATTTCTTTTTTCTCCCTCTCCCTTTCCCCTAGTGCAAGAGACTAACACTACTTCTTTAAAATTAGCTCAAGTCTCCTAAATGACCATGAAGTAACTATGTCCAAAGTATCTTATCAGTGATAAGCATATGCACAACTAATGGCAAAACTATCCCAAGATTGGCAGAGATACCTGAACTGTCATGAATGCCCATATTTAGAGGGATTAACAAGATCTCAGTTCAGTCCAACTGCTGATTGACACTTCCCGTGTGACTTTTCCTAAATCTTTTAATCATGAGCTGGCTTATTTTTTAATAATTCAGATATGACTAATATCTTCAGTCTTTAATTCTGTATTTGGCTTCAGGGTAGGGAGTGTTTTTTTTTTTTAAAGAAACATTTGTTACTATCTTGTACAAATGATCTTGTGTGTGAAGTTGGGAATTTTCCACAGAGAAAAATATAATAACACCAATCCCTTTGAACAGCTCTTTTCAAATTCTAATAATGTAGTATGGTTTTTCACTAGGCTCTGGTCATCATTTTACTATTGACTTCTTATTTACCTGACGCTTTCACATAACTTTGATTTTCTTGTAATGGGACAAAGATTATTTAAGATATTTATGTGCAGGGATTGTGTAGGCACACACAGGAAACTGGTCTGAGAGACATGTATAAATTTTATATTCTTGAGCTGAAGCTCCTGAGTGGGTCAATACATTTGGTAAAATAAAGTATTCTAGAGCATAGGTATTGTAGAGGTGGAACAAAGCTGAACTTCGTTTGCTTTGCTACATTTCTAAAGGTAATTCTTTCAGTAAATGCTGGCATGCTGACTCAGTGTTGTGAGTTCTCCAGCATATTTCTATGTTCTAAAACATGAATGCAGCTGGGCAAGGTTGTGTAGAGTTCAATTCACCCATCAACCATAATATTCATTAGGTTAGTTGCTGCCTCTCAGCCTACTTCACAGCCCTGTTAAGAGGGCAAGGAATAGGGAAAGAGAAGAACTAGTTGAGAAGAATGTAGGAAGAAATAATGACATGTCTCTTGATGCTTTTAATGTGCACTTCTTAAAACCTTAGTACAGAGAATAGTAGGCACCAAACATAAAGGAACTGTTCTAGCTTCAGTAACTATCTATAGATGCATACTTGAGATTATGCAATGTAGATTTAGTTATTCCAAACCCTTAAACTATCCTGTTATGCTCAAAGGCTGGTTAGATTTGTATTTATAGTAGATTCCCTTCAGTCTCCTTCTACCTCGCCCTCTCACAAACACAGACATAGTAGTTACTGTCTCCCCACACTATGATTCTACACTACTAGGGCTGCATCTGAACTGTAGAAATAATGCAGTCTGGCACCAATTTAACTGCCATGGCTCAATGCAATGGAATTCTGGGATCTGTAGTTTTTGATATTTAGCTTCCTCTGTCAGAGAAATCTGGTGCCACAACAAACTACAAATTCCAGAATTCCATAGTATTGAGCCATGGTGGTTAAAGAAAATTGTATTATTTCTGCAGAGCAGATGAAGCCTGGGAGACAAGTGTGAATCAAGGAGTAATGTGATCATTTGGGGGGAAATCACAAATGTCCATGGCTGAAGAGTTATTTTAAAGTATATACAACTGTGAGCATATCAATATCAGTATCAATATCAATATTGATATAGATATATGAATGAGCTGGAATTACATATCACAGCAGGTACACAGTACAATAATAGACTTTTTCCAAATGATTACAATATAATCTGATTCCAAAATGAGAGTTTACTCAAACTGTTCAGGCATAAAGCAGAATAACTAAGCCAAGCAAACATAATCAGCAAAAACTAAATACATACCTTAGGGGTAAACATATGACGAATGCCATCCAATGAACCATTTAAGAGCAGCCCTCGGATTAGAAAGCATATAAGTACCACATAAGGGAAAAGAGAGCTAAAATACATTATCTGAAAAATAGGGAAATGAAATACTTTTTAAAAAACACACACACATAAGTGACTTTCATGTCCTGCATTTACCTAACTCTACTATTTCCTCAGAAACCTAAGATCAGATCCTAATCCAAAAGGTCAGACACTACTCAAACAAATCTCAAACCAATCTGAAACGACATACAATTGCAAGTACTCTGATAGAACATCGTTCTCTACCGGCACTGAACTGGATCGCAGCCATGGGTTGACAGTGGGAGTCAGCATCAGGACTATATTATTTCCCCATCTCTTCCTATCTACCTTCCCTCTCAAAAGTTAACTGTGGTTCAATGCAAATGAGGGCTAACACAAACCATAACTCCCTCAGGGACTTTAATAATGATTTGAAGTGGGACTGCAAATGATTATGGAGAGAACAAAATTTGCATTTTAATATGATTTATATCCACATAAATTCAAATTGCAAATCCACATAAATTTAAATTGTAACACTGGCATAAGGAAAGGGGAGAAAAAAAATTCTGACAGGAAGCAGGAGTACACATGCCAAATCTGACAGGAATCTCTTAGAAGAAGCCAATGATCTTCTTCTTTCTGTGGAAGAAGTCATGCTTTAATAGAAGGATGCTTTCCATTAAAAAAAAAAAGAATTATTGGATTCAAATTTTTGTATTAAAGGACAGAATTTTGTTCTTTGTCACTCCACAACTTTTGTTTGCCTCACAAGTAGAAGTATAAGAGTCTGAGGCCCTTAAAATTATGTGCAAAAAGAACTATGTGAAAAAGTATTGCATAATATTTTGACTCTGAGAAAAAAGAATCTGTGGGGCAGAATATTGCATAATATTACTTTTAAACACCTGCTGAAGGTTAACATTAAAGAGTAGTGATAGTCTTCCTTTTTATCCTTATCTTTGTTTAGATTTTAAAAAAATCTTTACCAAAATTGGCTATATTTTAATTATTCTATTGTTGAAATAAGATTTTAATATCTCTCCCACAATGAGTTCATACTAGCTAAACATCTGGGAAGATGAAAGCCAGAACATGTTTCCATGAAATATTACTCAGGTGTTTTGTTAGTGGGTATAATAAACAGACAAGGCAGGGAAACATGCCCTCCACATGTAGAGCACACCTTCCTGAAATGATATACTTATGTATCTTGAGGCCCTCCAGTGATGGGACTCATAAATTTGTTATCCATGTGAAGAGAGTGATAGAAGTGGTGAAAGAGTGGGCATTCACACACCTCTCTTTGTGTGCCCTACTACACAATTTTACAGAATATATGAACAGTGCTTATGAAAGCACCTTATAAGTTTTTTTCAGTGGTGATCCAACACCTACTGAATTCCTCCCGTCAGAAAATACACGTGGCTTCATCAGTGGAAACTTTTAAAATAACCTTAATATTAGCCACACATATTGCTTCCTTCCTGAAGTTTTGGACTGCAGCTCCCATCACTTCCAGTCAGCATGGACAGCAGTGAGAGTTTTAATTTAACACAACATGGCCATAATTTAACACAGATGGGCCAAAAGGGCCACCATTGGGCCACATTGGGGGCATGGCAAGCCCCAGGCTGGAAGCTACACTGAGCTCGCCCCAGCCCAGAAAAGCCAGGCCAAAAAGCAGTGGGGAAAAAAGCACTCCTTTTCAGCGGCCCAGTTCAAGATTGCAGCAGTGGCCCACATCAGGACCAGGCACATGTGGCTGCTGTGGTCCTGCAGCAATCATGGTAGGAGTGGCCTATGGCTTCTCCTTTTGCCCCATCTGCTTGAGACCGCTGAGGGCACCAGATTGGGGCAGGTTGCCTTAAAAGATTTTTTAAAAATTAACTCCTGTTTTTAATTTAATGTCCCTAACTTAATTATTATTGCTCAGTTTCAATCTGATATAATGTGGATTTAATGTGAAGGTCATTTAGTAATTATTGTATCTTTAGAAATTGTGTACACTGTCTTAAGATGGTAACTGTAATCCGATACATGAGTTATTTAATTATTAAATTCAAGACTGTCCCATGAGAGTAAGAGGGCCACACTGTAAGTAAGGAATGTACTACACAGCTAACAATCTTGCATATCAATGGTAATATCCAGTCACATTAAAATTAAGCTCATGAAAGCAGTTTACAGGGGCTAGTGGTTATTTGAAGTGTGTGTGTATGTGCCTTCAAGTAACTTATGGCGACCCTATGAATTTCAGTGTTTTTTTAGACAAAGAATACTCAGGAGTGGTTTTGCCAGTTTCTTCCTTTGAAATATAGCCTACAGTACCTGGTATTCCTTGGTGGTCTCCAATCTAAGTACTAACCAGGGCTTACCCTGCTTAGCAGACAAGATCAGACAAGATTTGTTGCCTTTAGGGTAGTGCCATATGAAAAAGCATTCTTTTTGCCATTTGTCTTCTTATGTCCTTTTCCAGAGCATGACTCAATCTTCATCCCCAAGAAATGGAAATCATTGTAAGAGTTCCCATGTGAGTAACTGTACATGGGCAGAAGAATCATGGAAGTGTGTTTGATTTCCTCTGCACACACCTGCTATGCAATGTGGGACATGCCGCAATCAAGGTTTATCAGTATTTACACCTTCTATAAATAGTTGCTTGGCCTGCCCTGTTCTGCCCTACATATGAAGCTTTATCTTTGTTTGAGTGTCTCCTTGATCACTAACATCCTGAATGCAAGTAAGTGTTGTCACTTGCCCTTCCTTGCAACGTTATTGCTTCATGGATCTAGCGCAGATCAAGAAAGAGGCAATAATATTCACAAAGCCAGCTGGCCAACCTATTCTTTGTTGTGTTTTCTTTTTTTAATTATATGTTGAGATGTAATTATAAACATTATCTATGGAAACCCAAAGCAAAGAAGGTTCTCATACCACAACACTCCCACCTTTTATCCAAGAAAAGCTTCTCTATTTTTAATAGAGTACAATTGAAAGTGGATATACGGACATTTCCCCACTTGAGATTACAAAAAGGCATGGTGAGTCATAGCTTTTAGCCTGCCAATGCAGACTTTATGGGAGGATAGGCAAAAAGGTGTGGTAGATTAAGAGCTTGGATGGCATGTGTGAAGAAGACCTAAACTAGGGAAGGAAATACTTACTTTGCCTGAAGACTGGATGCCTTTAATCATTGCTAGACACACCATAACCCAAGCAGCCAGCAAGCACACAGTCATTTTCCAGTTCAGACCTCCACTCTCCGAGATGGAGCTGGAAATATTGAGTGCTTCTCTGTACCAGTAATAGGTTGTAGCTGAGCTTTTTTCACATTCTGGCTCCACAACTAAATAAGAAATGGGGCAGGAGTAATGCAAAACTTTAATTGGATATTTAAAAAAGAACATAAAAGCAGAACATGAACAGTTCTCCAAAGCAGCCTAAGACACTTACTTATACAGTCATACCCATTTCAGAACAGAATAACATTTGTTGTTGCTGCTGTTATTCTGTTTCAGTATCCTGCACACATATCCATCCTTTATTGCTTTAAAAAATTCTAAGGCTCTTTATATATGTGGGAAAGGGCCCAGAACATTGCTCCTCAACTCAGAGCCAGGGTCAATACTTGACATCCTTATTTGTGAATTTTTACTCTGTGTGTGTGTGTGTGTGCGGGCGTGCATTCAAGCAACCTGATGACCTATAGTGGCCACATAAATTTCACAGGATATCCCTAAGGCAAGGAATCCTCAGAAGTGGTTTGTCATTGCCTTCCCAACTGCATCTGCACTGCAGAAATAATGCAGTTTGACACTGATTTAACTGCCATGGCTTAATGCTATGGAAATCTGGGATCTGTAGTTTTGTGAAGTCCAAGGAAGTCATACAATGGAGCTATGGCAGTTAAAGCCATGTCAAACTGGATTCTTTCTGCAATGCAGATGCAGCCTCTTAAATATAGCCTACAGTAACTTGTATTTCTGCCATTATATTTAATAGGACCTGAGCATCCACAGATTTTATTAGCCACAGGGGATCCTGGAACTAAACCCCAGTGGATAACAAGGTCCACTGTATACATAAGTGTTGGTAATCTCACCCAGTGGAGATTTTTTTTTTGTCATTGTTGTTGTTCCATTCCAAGTAAGGATTTACATCCCGAGAAAGAAAGAAAAATGCAAAAGTCTACGTTGCTAAAAATTTTAAAAAATAAAATAAAATCAACTCAAAACACAGAAACATTACTGACTTTTTCCTTTCTATTTTTTTTTAAAAGATTGAGCATTAATATTCTAGGTTACTTGTTTTTGTAATGGAAAATATTGTAAAGCTAACTAGAAGCAGCAACTGGATTTAGCAATACTAACAGTTCAGTCCAGTGCATATTTATTCAGAAGTTAAGTCCCACAGAATTCATTGTGGCTTATTCCCAGGGATCACAGCCTAAACAGTGTAGAGTTTATTTTAAAAATACTTAAAATGTAATTTGAAACAGAGAAGAAGAAAGATAATGATTTAGTATAGCCATAACTTACAGGTATGAGAAGAATTTTTCACCAAAGGACATTGGTCCCATGGCAGTGGGTGCTGAAAGGACTGAGAAAAGTAAAACAAACTCCATCCAATGATGACATTGTAGTAGAGGGCCACAAAAAAGCACACCTACAATGCAAGAAAACAATTCTAAAAGTTAGTTTATTAATAAGCATACAGAGATGCATTTTAACAGAAAATATTTCGGCAAATATAAAGGTAAATATTTAACAATAAAAACACTACTTTCTAAAAACAGGATGGACCCAGAAAGTGAGAAAATTACTTTTTTATACTATGATGTCCAGTATTCCCAAGCCAACACAATCAGTAACCATAAAGTAGTAAAAAGAACTTTCTCAAACTCTACACTTTAGCACAAACCATTTTAGCCTACAACAGTTGAAATAGTTTTAAAATCCAAAGAAGGATAAGATTATCTGGTAATGTACTTTTAAAAAGTTGGAAGCATTTACTAAACACTTTTTTTGCATTTATTCTTTGCATTTATTTATTTTTGTTAGGCTCTAGTTATTCTCCCTTTAGCTTTTATCTAAACATTGAGTATGTATTTATGGACTGCTTTCCAAATTTGAGGGACATTTACATGAGCCACACCACTTTGTTTTAGTGTATGTGGCCTAGGTAGAGTCAGTCCTTCATATCCAAAGATTTTTTTTTCTCCATGGATTCAAGCATCCATGGTTTAAAAGTATCTTTAAAACAGATCAATTCCAAAAAACAATCCTTAATTTTGTCATTTCATACAAGGGACTCCATTTTGCTATGCCATTGTATTTAATGGGACTTGAGCATCCACAGATTTTGATATCCATGGAGCATCCTGGAACCAAACCTCAGTGGATACCAAGGGCCCACAATACTCCACAAAATTATAAAATTAATCTTACCACAGACTAGCACTTTCAAATAAAAGAAGATGAGATAATCCTACCATATATTAAGGTTTGCAGGAAATTCAATGACTTACTATACAGCTTGCAAATCCGATTCCACCAAGTTTGGGACTGATATAATTCCATACTCCAATACTTCCACGACGGATTCTCTGACCCACTGAAAGCTCCAGAAAAAAAAGCGGGATCCCTATGACCAGCAGCAGAATTAAATATGGTACAAGGTAGGCACCTGTTGAACCAAATTGGTTGTTGTGTAACTATTAGAATATGATAATTGGTAGCTGTACCCATTACAGTGTCAGTTTCAACATGATTTTTATAGAGAATTGCAAAGATAGGAATAAAAGCAGATGTGTGGATGTGACAACAGCAAAGCCTATTGTGCTTTGCTAAATGTGAGCTCACTTCAGGGGCCAGTTAGCTGTGGTTCAGAATTCAGTGGGGTGATGCATTAAGCCCAGAAAAGAGTACAAAAGATAAAATGAGTAAGTAATTTAATAAAATTATGTAGGAAGGGGTTCTGCAATACTGTTGTGTTTCACCTATGATCAGGACTTTCCTTGTCGCAATAACAAATTACTAAAAAGGGTTGAGGGACTAACTACCTCTCTACAGGCAAGTGCAGAGTAAGATATCAGTTCCTCATGATTCTGATCTTCTGTAAGTGCTACGCTCTAGGTCTGTGAAAGAGACATTATCCTTAAAGTCCTCGTGAGTATTACACATGTTAAATCAACTCAAAGGTATATTAGTGCTTCCCCTTTCTAACCTGTATATATGCAACTAACCTGCCACTTCTGGTTTTAATTATTTCTTCCTTTCCTCAAAAAGATTTTCTTTCCTCACAAAGGCAAGATCCATTTTTATTAACACCCACATAGTTTTGAAAGATTGTGAAATTAAACCACAAACACAGACATTTGAAACACTTGGTTTTCTGTTCACATAATCTTCACTCAGCTCTTGCCAAAGGAAGATGTAACATTTAATGGGAATATTCGGGATCTTAAAGGGATGCAATTACTTAACGGAGTACCTCAACTCTGATGTCTTTTTCTGAGGCTGCATCCTCGTTGCAGAAATAATTGGGTTTGACAGCACTTTAACCGCCATGGCTCAGTATGGAATTCTGGGAAGCTCTGGTGCCACAACAAATACAGTTCCCAGATTTCCATAGCATTGAGCCATGGCAGTTAAAGTGGTGTCAAACTGGATTATTTCTGCAGTATGGGTGCAGCCTGAGAGTGTATTCTAGATCTCTGGTCATCTAAAATCTCTTTGGTGAGTACAGGATGCAGACTTTTTCTTATGGACGGTTGTGTAGAATTCTGGGTTTGTTTTTGTTTAAAATGCATATGGTCTCATCACTGCTCACCTCTTGTTGGGCAGCTAAGATTTATCTTCCAATAGTCACTCTAAGATATTCAATTGTATCCAACCATATGCCTCCAACAACCCAAGGTGCACTATTGATTCCCCTTCCCCTTCAGAATTTGCACACACACAGTCCTGTTCCAAAAGGTCTGGAGAACCATCAAGAGAATATTTGGAACCATGCAGTGCTATAGGGAAAGGAGAGGAAAGGGCTATCTGGTCACTTGTGGGGGAAAATATGACAAGCCATTTACACAATGATATGGGAAGAGCACCAGTGTGGTGTAGTGGTTTGATCTTTGGACAACTCCTCTGGAAGTCAGGGTTCAAATGCCCATTCAGCCAGGAAACCCACAGGGTGCCCTTGGACAAGTCACACTATCTCAACCTCACAGGAGGACAAAGGAAAACCTACTCTGAACAAATCTTGCCAAGAAAACTCATTGATAAGTTCACCTTAGGCTTGCCAGAAGTTGGAAATGACTTGAAGGGACACAACAACAACAAACAGGAAGACAACACAAATGATGGACACCATAGAATAAGAACTATCAAAACATTATAGGATAACTTTTCTAATATTAAATATACTTGGAGAGAATGTGGGCATGCATGCCAAGCAACATAATCTATAAAAATGTCCATCTGTAGAAATAGCAGGGCATTTTGGTAATTATGAAAAATCCATTAACTATGAACAACAACAGGAAGCTATAGAGGGCCTGTTTTGCAGCTCCAGGAAGAATAATTGCCAGTAATTCGCAGTAAAGGAGGACGGTAACATTTAAATTATTTTGGCAAAGGAGGGAAAAGAAATGCCAAATAAATATAAAGCCATGTGTGCATGTGTGTTTATTTCCAGACCTTTATAAGGGCTTTAAAATGTACATGGATTTAAAAAAATTAGATTTGACAAATAATGTTCTAATGTTTGCATGCTCTTTATCTCTCAGTTCTGTGAGCTGATGTGAGGCTGGAAATCATCCCAACCTCCTCCTTATTCATCCTCAATTGGATTAAGCAAGTGCAGATTTAACCTCAAATATAGCATATCTACAACTTTGTTCTGGCCCTAAAATAAAGGGTTCAGTCTTCATTTAATATCATGTCTAGTTTGGCCCAGGGATAGTTCTGAATACCACAGGACTATGAAAGGAGTATGAAAGCAATAGAAACCAAGAGTGTAGTTGGTACACAAGCAAAGTCAGTAAGGAAATATGAAACTGTACCTCCTCCATTTTTTTGACACAGGTATGGGAATCGCCATACATTCCCAAGACCTACAGAAAATCCAACTTGGGCCAGAATATACTGAAGTTTGCTATTCCATGCTGGTCTCTCATCTTCTACATCCGATCCTTCTTCCACATCTACTTCTTTGTCCTCTGAATCATTAACAGACAACTCGCTTTTCTTGAAGGCATCTTCGACAGAGTCTTCATTTGACAGGAGATCCTTAACTGACTCGATGACATCATCATCTATTTCTCTTTTTACCACCTTGCTGTTCTTAGGCATTTGCAATGGGGAAATGATAAAAGCCAGATCAGCCTCACTTCAGACAGGCTATCCAGCCTCAGTCGGTATCTGTTTTTTGCCAAGTCAAAAATGTTTGACAAAATGTCAACGGAGTCCCTTTATGCAATGTGATCAAGATGTTTGTAATGGCTTGCTGTTCGTAATGGCTTGCCGTTAACATAAATACCTGCAAACAAATGAATGATTGTATAGAAAAAAATGTGTCAATGGTTAGTTGAAGTTTATTTATTTATTTCATTGAATGACCAAAAATGCATAGCACTTGTTTGTGGTATCCTTGTTCATATAAATAAAATCTAAATAGTTAATTGTAACTATCTAGAAATTCGGCTATTTAGCTACATTATTCCGTATAAACCTTTTGGATATCTGCTTTTAAAAATATATACCAGTGGTCTTTTTGGAGACGTGTATTAAAAGTTGTGTAACTGGACTATAGAATCAAATCATTTCTTTCTAAAATTTGTCAACAATATCATGTTTTATTCTAAGAAGATGTTGAAACAGGTATGTCCTTAGAATAGAATTTAAGTATCTGCTTAGACTAAACCATTATATTTCTGACAAATTAACAGGAAAATGAGCTAATTCTATGGTGTGATCACACAATGTTTTACAGAAAACCATGGGAAGATGATTGATTGATAGATAGACAGATAGACAGGTAAAAGAGAGATCCTGCACATCCTAATGAAGCATGCTTAATTATGGAAATATATTGCTTTCATCATCATCAAAACCCAGGAATTTTAACAAGTTAGTATTTTTATTTGTTACACTGCAACCTAGTGATAATTGAAATAGTGTCAGAGTGGCTGCAGGACATATAAAATCCTAGCTCCCTCTGTCTACTATGATGAAACATCCACAGCTCACCAACACAGGAACTCTGATATCAGAAAACATAATGGGCAGATTGGAGGCTTAGCATGGACTGATTGGGGAAGTCCCTGCATATGCAAGAACCAAAGCCTTTTCACCCTCCACTATGTCCTCAGCATACAGTAAACGTTCTAAATGTATCCCTCTCATTGCTCACAATGGAAGGATAATGGGGTTTTTCCCACAACAAATCTGAGGGGAAAGGTTGAGTGAGCCTGCTCCTTTTTTCATGCCCCCATGTTGGTGGAAGGCAGGGAGGGTTTAGGAAACATCAAAACATTTGACATTCTAAAATTTGACTTCTGTAACATGGGGCTGCTTCAAAACGTTGCAGCCAGATTGCTGACCGGGGCTCGTTATAGGGAGGATATAGCTCCCTTGTTAAAACAGCTTCCCCAGCTATCAGTTCTTTTCTGGGCACAGTTCAAAGTGCTGGTCATGAACTATAAAGCTCAATATAGCTTGGGTCCAGACTATCTGAAACAGCATATCTCCACATATGAACCTGCCAGAGGTTTAAGATCATCAGGAGAATGTTTTCTTAACAGTCCCATCACCACTGCAGACTCGTTTGGCACTAGGGTTGGTGTCACCGCATGCAGTAACCCATGGTGTCACCTACCCACTGACCACTTCTCACACCATACTATACACAATCCTTTGTAAAAAAAAATGTATGAATGTAGCTCCTAAATTGTACTTCTCACATATCACTGGATGTAATGGCAATAGCTGTGACATAAGCAACTCGGAAAATTAAAATTATATCTTTAAAATACAATATCATACACACAGCCCAAATGTACTTACATGTACATAGTTTCATGTGGTTAAAGTGATATTTTGGTAAGGTGTGTTTTTGTAAGATTTTTTTTTAAAAAAAATAAAAATCTTAAGATTTTTTTCTTCCCACTGCATCTTGCCCGAGTCACACCATCTCTTCTGCTCAGTTCCAGCATTTCAAAAAGATGAGGTGAATGTCAAAACCTGTTTCTGCCAAAAACCAGATGTAGTATCACCTCCTTACGGTGTCACATGGTGCATCTTGCACCCCCCCCCCCCCCCTCCCCATAGTGATGCCCTTGTTGCTTGGTTAGGACATAAGAGAAAGCTGCTCCCACCCTCTGAAATTCCTTTCTGGGTGAGATTAGTCTGGTCCCTTCCCTCTTTTCCTTTTGCCAGTAGGCAAAGACATTTTTGTTCAAGCAGGCTTGTAATATGTAATTGCTATCAGGCAGGCTTCCTATTGGAGTGCACTCATATTTTTACCATAATTTGATACTGTTTAAATGGAATGATTACATTTTTAAAACTGTACAGTATTGGTAAGTTTTTAATCAATTTTATCTGTAAGCCACCTTAGGTCCCACTCCAAGACAACAGTGGCATATAAATAAATAAATAAAATCTCTCTCATGCCCTCCAACTGTCCCAATTTGCCAGGGACAGTCCCATTTAATCTTCACTTTTTTTTAGCTGCTTTTAAAATGTCACAGTTCCTCCCTCTCCCATTTTCTTCCTTTGTTCTCAGTCTGTCCTTAGGCTCTCCATTTCCATTACATTATGGGAAATGCATAAAGTGCTTCAGTGTTTCAGTGTCAGTCAGGAAACTGCTCCATGATTTCCAAACTGCAAGCAATGTTTGTTTCTCAGACAGGAGAGGAAAAGTTTAGAAATGCTACTTTTTTAATGCTATATCTCACAGAATTCTCCAGCCAACCAAAATCTATTACCTCCCACTCTTAGATACAACCTATTGGAAGAAATTATTACTGGCTGAATCATATCATATAGGAGACTGCTTTTTTTCCACCGCAACTGTATTTTGCAATATCAAAGCCCAGTGTGACACAGATTGACAACATTTTTATCGACTTTTATGAGAAGAAATAAGATGTTAAGGCATACATTCCTCCTGCTCTCAAATCAAATTAGCTCTGTGTACAGGTAGGCTAAGCAGACTCAAGATCTGAGTTGGGTGAACAGTTGTGTATTGCTTCACACCATGCAATGCTGATAGCAACACAATCCAGTTTAACCCACTTCTGGTAACTTTGTGACAATCCAATGAATATGGGTTGCCTTACAAAATGCGTGAACAAACTGCCTCTATTCACTCAGCTCAGCTCCTATGCTGACTACGTCAATCATGCCATGTGAGTTGATCTTGAGGTTACTGATAAGTCAGTCTGGCTCTTTGAAATCCCTAAGGCAAGTCTATCTTGTGTAAGAGTATTAGACAAGATAATGGCTATGAGTAGTCAGGTTTCCCACAATAGGCAAGCACTGCCGGTTTATTGAATCATGTCCTTGTATAGAAACATTCTAAAGTTATGGCAGTTCTTTCTCCTTCTGTATTTTAGAAATGGTTTTCCCTTAAATTTTAATTTTTTATCAAATGTATCAACTGAGTACACCATTGTTTACACAGCCCAAATGCTACAAACTAGTTTTCCCAGTTACTGTGGTAATTGTAATGAAATAGTTTACTGCTTGACCAGTATTTTATTATTTTTATTCAACTTTATCGTATCTTGTTGACATTCATTATTGTAAACTACTTTGGGATTTTCATTATAAAATATGTTATAAATACTGTATGCAGATGGATAATTCAGAGATGAGATGAAATACAGAAATCCGGCCTTGGAATTTTTATTTATTTACAAAATGCACATACTATCCAACTGACAAATGCCTCGAATAGGTCTGTAATCATACAAATCCCAAACTACTAAAAAATAGCAACTAAAACAGTAAGCTAACAAATCTTAGATTTAAGATTTGAAAGTATTATACCTTCCAACATTTCCCATATAAAAATTGGGACCTGTGTGGTGAAGAAAGTGGAAGGACAGAGAACTGATTGGGATGGCCCCTGTTGAATTGGGACTGTTGGAAGGCATGAAATAACAATATTTTAAAAAGCTAGCAATAGAATAGATAACAAAAGTAATGTATTCCAGATTAAATGCTTGTTGAGAAAGAAAAACCTTAGCTGGAAATCTAACTATATTAGTACAAGGAGGCCAGGTGGAGGTTCTTAAGGATTGTAGCCTACTGATAATGGGCAACTGACTCTACAGAAGGCTCCAGCCCTGGGATCCACCAGTTGCACCACTGTGGGAGATATCACCTAGAAACAAAATCTCCAAGAACATTAGTTCTTTTGATTTCTAAAGAGATGAATTTTCTTCCAGTTTCCTTTTCAGTCCTGATAGGATGACCAGAATGAAAATACAGTCAGCCTTCCATATCAATGGGGAGGGGGGGTTGGTTGGTCTTGGATCCCCCTCCCCCTGCAGATACCAAAAATTGAGGGACCTCAAGTCCCATTTTCATCAATGGATGCTGACATGTGTGTGACTGCATCAGTGTGGCTGCGTATAAGTGCCACCACTGAGATGAGGCCATCTGTGCATCCTCCAATCTGTAGATGGCTAGCCCACTGATAAGGAGGACCAACTGTAAAAGAAACTCAGTCCATTTTGTTTGCCTCCATCTAGTAAGTCATTTTAATAACAAACTCAGAAACAGAGT
The DNA here is from genome assembly GCF_019175285.1 of Sceloporus undulatus. Classification (NCBI taxonomy): domain Eukaryota; kingdom Metazoa; phylum Chordata; class Lepidosauria; order Squamata; family Phrynosomatidae; genus Sceloporus; species Sceloporus undulatus. The sequence continues at coordinate 49,219,583 of NC_056526.1, read as the reverse complement.
ATGGAACAAAATGTTTTGGGTTTTGTCTTTGTTTTTTAATGGTCAATGGAAGATCCAATGATGAATATTTTCTTTATTTAACTCCTACATACACACACAGACAGACGTAGGCTTCTTTCTTCCTTTCAAAGGTTCTCAACTTTTAAGAAAGTATCACCAGGTCTTCCACATTTGTCTGACACTCTGATGTTAGACAATTGTTGTCTGCAGCAGAATACTGATTTCCCTTGACAACTTTGTCACTTGGCCACTGACATATTTTGGAAATGTCTGAGGAGAATTGAAGGATTTACTGAGCCTCCGAAAGACAGATGCACTTTTCTTACAGCACTGGGCTAAACCGAATGTTCATACAGGAAGTCCTCACTTATCTGACAGGTTAGAGCCCAGAACACTGTCAAAAAATGGAATCATTTGAAATGTGGAACTCTGTGGGGGGTTTTAAAGCTTGCAAATGCATTTTGATCACCAAAAATGTAAATAACACACTATATATCACTTTTGAATGCATGCAAAAACTAAATGACACTATACACACACACACACACATATATACACAAAGAGAAATAAAATGAACAAGGGCTTACTTTTAATGTCCTTCTCTCAACTTCAAATAAGATTAATAACTTTAGTATGCACTGGTGTAGCATTTTTCATTTCATCTAATACCTTGGGTTTATTCCTAACAATTGTACGAACTGTTGAGTGGGGAATGACTCATATCACTCATGGACATGCCTTCCTTGCTAAGTTTGATTAGTTCTAGCCTTTCTTGCAAACTGAAAATCTTATGGTCTCTTTTAGCTTCATCATTGCACTTAGTTGCTATTATGAAATGGTACTGTATTATAAGCACAAATATTGTACTGCACTAAAACTGTAAGAGATATTCTACCTGCAATATCAGAAGCATTATGAATTACTGAATACAGATTGAAATAGCATAGTTCACAATCTCACAAGCACCACAAACTGAATGCAGGAAGGGGGAAGCAATGCTCACTTTGGACTGCTCACATGCAGCCACTACTTCCAAAGAGAGCTGAGAATTGGAATAGGTGCCGCGATGACTATAGAGGCGTGGTGGGGTTTTTTTCCTCCTCTCAGCTTGTTTTGCAAGCAAAGCATGCATGTGCATATGATCAGTCCAAAATAAGCCTCCATAGGAAGAAATGACACAAGTCTGCTCTGTCCACAGTTGTAAATTACACAGACAAGCTCCATTCATTCAAGAAAGGGTCCACTCTTTCAGAAGCTAAGGCTTGGAACTGTGCAGGCATCTGCAAGCGAGTGATCCCAAGTGATCCTCGTAGGCAAGAAGAAATGGTGAAAGAGAAGACCCCTCATCAAATTAATGATATGCAAGCATCTGTAATATGCAAGCATCAAAAGAGACATCAAAAAGCTTCCTGGATTTTCCCAGAAACAGATGCATTGATTATTATGATGGTCCTTTTGGTCAGTGTAGCTGTAAAGAGGTCACTTCCGGTCCCTTTTCTTTCTCTGGGGGTTAAAAATTTTATGATTCTTTGTTCTCTCTCTTCCTCTCTCTTTGCTTTCTGCCAGCACGGTATTTCCCATTCTTGAAAAGTTGCCAGAGAAGACTAGGTTGCATACAGGCTGCCTACTGCCTGGACATGGGACAGTGTGGCAAGATCCATCAGAAACTGATAAAAAAACCATGTTATCCACACCTGTGTTCCTGTGCAGTAATCTCCATAATTTCCTTTAGAATTTTAAGCAACCCAATCCTTAGGTATCTGAGGTAAACATTTAGGACATGAAAGTCCCATGACCTGGATAGGTACATGGATATTAATATAATGTAAAATAAGTACAGTGGACCCTTGTTATACGCTGGGGTTTGGTTCCAAGATCCCCCGTGTATAAGAAAATCCGTGTATGCTCAAGTCCCATTAAATATAATGACATAGCAAAATGGTGTCCCTTATAAAAAATGGAAAATCAAGGTTTGATATTTGAAATTTGTACTTTTTTTGAACATTTTTAAACCATGTCTGCTGGAATCCGTGTATAAAAAATCCATGTGTAAGAAGGTCCGGCTGTATATCTCTACATGGGATGAGAAATATGTATTACACATATTTCAATAGGCAACAAAAATATAAAAATACAAATAGTTCAAAATTTAGAACACTGCAGTGAAACAGCAGGAGGATAACTATTAATGAATATTTAGACACACAGTCAGCCCTCCATATCCATAGATTCTTTATCCATGGATTCAAGTATCCACGGCTTGAACATATTTTAAAAATATATAAATTCCTAAAAGCAAACCTTGATTTTGCCATTTTAGATAAGGGACACTATTTTACTATCCTATTGTGTTTAATGGGACTTGAGCATCCACAGATTTTGGTATCCATGGGGGGTACTGGAACCAAACCCCAATGGATACCAAGGATCCACTGTATGTCAACTTCTTTTTAAAGAGGCAAGTCAAATTAAAGGCATGCTAATCCTACTTGCCTACACTTTCAGAAGAATGCAGTTACCCACTGTTGCCAGAACAGAATTAATGTGCCTCGAGCTAGGAGCAATTTATAATATTAACGGTTAATTTGTCTATTTGTCCAACTTTTTTGTTTTTAAAAAATGTGTCAACAAAATACTATCTTCCCCACTGATTCAGTGTTGCACAAACATTTTATTATGGAACACGTCCATATTATAGTCAACAAAACAATACAATTATAAAGTAATAAAGGTCTTCTTGTAAGCTGTCAATATGAATTTGCTGCCTGCCATTGACAGACATCTGACAATTTGCCAAGGAAAAGGTGATCACTAAAACAATTGTCTTAGGCCCTATACAGATCGGTCCGAAAGCCCAGCCTGTGGGTGGCATTGGGCCGCAGCATCCTGATGACGCACTCCCTGACTCTGCCGCCAGGGTGCCATGCCGTGTGCCGCTACAGATGGCACGCATCATGATGTGCCTCCGGTGCTGCATCCAGATGATGCAGCGCTGAAGGGGCGCCCTCCAAAGGCCTGATTGGGACTGTGGTGTGAAGTTGCCTTGGCCTTGATCCAGCAAGGAAAGTAGAGCCCCTTAGTTTTGCATATAGTCACATGTCAGAGCAAGGGTGGGCAATTTTCAGGAGCTAGGAGAGTGTATCCTCTCCTCTCTGAAACCTAAGAGTGCCCCGCCTACCCTATTGTTTAAAATTCCCAGACACCCCATATGGGTTGGCCAACATTGACCAACTGTGCCCCAGAAGTCTCCTAGATGTGTGATAGGCCATTTTTGCAGGCTTTTTAAAAGAATAATTGGAAGTAACTTTTTCAGGGCCCAGGGTGCAAAAACATCCTTAAGAACCGCATATTGCCATGGACTAATCTTTACCACCTCCGTATTAGAGCAAAACATTCAGGGATAGAGAGTAAAGCTGTCTGTTTTGGTGAGCTCAAGCCTCATCAACTTGGTTCAAGCAATGCATTATAACTCCCTTCCTCCTCTGAGTTCCCCCAATCTTCCTCCCACTTTCTAACCCATGGTAGACATACTACTAACACTGGCCTGGTACATACCTCTTGGTAAGTCCAGGCTGGCGGCAGCCTAATTTTCTCCAGAGGAAAACCGCAGCTGCCAAACTGGAGGAAAGAGAATCTGGAAAAATAGGGTTCTTTTTCCACCGTCATAGTTATGTCACGAGTGCGCCAATGGCACGGCATGACGTGCAGATGCTATGCGTCTATTACGTCATAATGGTAGCACACGTGTACATGGGATGCTGATATTTTAGCGCTGCCAGTGCATGCTAGGGTTAGGAACTGTGCAGTTGCCGCATGGTCCCTAACCCTAGTTGCACCGCCGCCATGCCACAAAAGGGCCCATCTGTCCTGGGCCGTTAATTTCCTTCCATGGCATGGTGACATGAAACACAGTTCATAATGGTTTCTGATTCTGGTCTGAAACAAACTTTGTTCAGCAGTCATCATAGTTTACAGAGGTCAGACACCATGGCAAACTATGGTTAGTACTAATACTAGGGAGTGGAGAAATAGTGATTCAGTCAAGAATAGATGAAATTGAACAATTCTGAGAAAATATTTTGCAAAGCGTGAACTTCACTCCAACTTTGGTCTAATTTGCACTGTAGAAATAATGCAGTTTGACCCCAGTTTAATTGCCATGATTCAATGCTATGTAATTCTGGGATTTGTAGTTTTATGAGATATTTAGCCTTCTCTGTCAGAGAGCTCTGGTGCCACAACAAACTACAAATCCCAGAATTACATATCATTGAAACATTTTAATTAAAGTGGGGTCAAACTGCATTATTTCTGCAGTGCAGATTAGACCTTTGTTTCTCCAAATCCGGCCCCCAGCTCAAAAAGATTGCCTAGCCCTGTACTAAGGTATAAGGCACCTTTGCAACTCTTGGGATAGTCTCAAATAAAGGACCTTTATGGTATGTGCAAGACATTTATTAGTAGTTCAAATGTATAAGCATGTTTGCCTGGAACAGTTCACTGTGCTTATATATACCTCCTTATATTGTACAAAGATCTAGTTCTTCCCCTTGTTCCTATCAATAAGAATGAATAGTCTGAGGGTAAAAGGGGAGTATGGCTTTTTCCACTGATGGCTGACTTTTAAAAAAGTATAGGATATTGCATTGCTGTAAAAACTAACATTTAAGTAAGGCAAATTGGGAGAACAAACAGAAATGAATAATTTTGGTGCTGCTTGATGTTCATTTCTTATATATAATGCAAGTAGAAAGGACCACTGAAAATAACTGCCCCAGAAACATTAAAGTATGTATCTCTGATAGAAAGTTAAAGGAGCACCCATTCATTTTATTAATCTACAGTAAATTCAACTGGCCATGAAACTCAATGGATGATCTTGGGCAAGTCACATGCTCTCACCCTCAGAGGGAAGGCAATGGCAAAAACAAACCTCTGAATAAACCTTTGCCAGAAAACCCCCTGATGGCCTTTGGGTCGGAAGTCGGAAATGACTTGAAAGCACACAATAACAACCAATTCAAGTGACTTTGACATATGTGTCTTTTGGAAAGTGATACTACATAATGTTATTTTATTTTTATTTTTAAAATATTAAATGTAGATCATGGACTCAGGGAATATTTTGCCTTTAGCAGCAGAATCTTCAAGTGCAAGTCCAAAAGTCACATATGTCAACTTTTTCCCTATAGAAGCAATTCTACAGATGTTGTAGAAACTAAAAGGATACAATTAGGAATTCCATTAAAGTGGAGGTTCCACCCACTAGGATTCAATCCTTCTCCTGTCTATATATCCCTACCCAAGTTCTGTTTCTGTATTTCAGTGAAGCCAAACAACAACCTTGGGAATTTTTTTTCCATTTCAAAGAAAGGAGCTACTTATTAAATACTTTGGTCAGTTAAGTGTCTTTATATTAAAAAACAATGGGGTTTAAGCATGCCTAATCTATGGTAGATTGTGACCATGAGTTATTAACAAATTATTCTATCTTTTGAGGCTTGTACAATTCATGATCATTGTTCTTACAGAGCTGCTCTATACCATAATATATTTTTCCCCCTGACACAGCAATTCCCAATTTCATTCAGTCCTTTCATGAGGTAATTTTGGGGCCCTATTCAACTGTTATCCAGAAATTAAAGTAGCATAATTCTAAACTCCATGGGTGGTCTTATATTGATTAATTAAAGTGTCAGAGTGTAAAGCAACCTCACAAATGCCTTTCATACACAAACAGGCTACTCTTGTGGTCCTGTTATGCTGGCGGCTGCTACTCCACAGTTAATGCCAGTGTAACACATTCATGTTTCTATACAATCCCTGTTGCACAGCCAACAACACAACAGATGCAGAAATAAAGGCAAATGGAGCAACACTGTCATACAACAAAATTCCTGGCAATTCTACCAGTACTCACAAACAGTGATATTTTGCATAGATAACTGTCCTGCCATGCAGGAAAAAAGATTACAATGGTGGCTAAATGACCTCATGATTTCATCCAACCTAACAGATACAAAAGTCCCCTCTACAATGAGGGACTGCAAGAATAACTTTTTTGTATATCTCCCCAAGAGAGTACCCAGAAGCTTTGTAAAGGAAAGCTTTGAAATATGCTATGAGCATGCAGAAAAACATCAGTTACCGCATACAGGTATACTTCAGTTAATGAAGCCTATGACAATGAAGTTTCCTTTTTGAAGGGTTTTTATGCCTGCCTGCCCAGCCCCTTCCCTTTTCCTTCTTGATCTGTGTCTAATTAGATTTTTTTTTAACCAGCCTCAGCATTGGAAGGATAGTGAAGAAAGACTGCAGAAAAGACTTTATGTCAGAGTGTGTCTACAACAAAACAACGCAATAAATAAAGCCTGAGCTAGGAAAGAGTGGGAATTTACTCTGGTTGAATCTACTATAGCTGTTACGAGTGCCAAGCAAGGTAAACTTCAGCTACCTCCAGAATCCTTTACTGCTCCCTTACATGAATATCAACAGAAGGAAAACGGGATAACAGATAAGCCTGCTTCACCAGCTACTGCCAGCATGTGCTGTTGTTTTTAAAAAGCCATAGATCTTAAAGTGTGACCACCAAAATGGAAATCATAAGAAAAGTGACAACTCCTGAAAGGAAAAGAATGTGTTTAGGAAGAAGACTGCAAGTAAACTCTAGAAGGTTCAAAACGCTTTTCTTTACTTAAGTACACTCATGTCCTCTGGGGAACATTTACAGTGCACCTTTCTTTTACGAGGGGAATCCATTCCAGACCCCTACCCCCGCATAAAAGAAATAGCACGTATGCTCAAAGCCCCATTAGAAGTAATGGGGCTCATGCTCGCAGCAGCACGGGGTGGTAGCGGTGTGCGCGCGCCACCGGAAAACACGCCATTGTTTCTTCCGGCGCATAGCACCACTTCTTCCAGCGCTGCTTTCAGCATATGACGCAGGCACACTGTACTTTAACCAGCCTGGACTATACTGACAACTGTAACCCAGAGGATCTTTTCATCAGCTGCCCCTAAACTTTGGGATGACCTGCTGGGAGAGATCTGGAAGCTAAACATGCTGTCTCATTTAAAAACAGTATTAAAGGCCTACCTCTTCCAGCAAGCCTACCTAGTTTATTTTATACTATGAATTTTAAATTGTTATATTTTCATATTGTATTGGATCGTTTTAATCGGTTTATGTGTTTTAACTTAGGGGCTGTGCAGACTGACAGGAAAGTCCGGCATGGGGACAGAGTTGGGGCGTAGTGTCCTCACAATGCATGTCCAATTCCAGCCCCCAGGAAGCCCTGATGCTGCACACCGCTCCACTCTATAAAATGCAGCGCCAAAGGAGTATCATATAGCTGTGGCAACGCAGCTATGGTGCCCTTTCAAGGGTGCAAAAAGAAGCCGCTGTTTGCAGCTCCTTTTTGCACCCTTGAAAGGCCAGATTGGGGCTGCGGTGTGAGATTGCCATGGCCACAATCCACATAAAGGGGCTGTAGTTACAGCCCCTTTATGTGTTAAAATAGTTTTATGTGTCTTAAACTATGTAGTACTGTGCTTTGAGCCTTGAGGAGAGTTAGGTAAGAAATAAAATTGATGATGATGATGATGATGATGATGATGACGACGACGACGACGACGACGACACAAGACCTAACCTGATCTGGTTGTTTCAGATAACATATGTATATTGGTCATTTTTGAATATTTTGCTGAAATATGTTAAACTACTCTTCTTATTGTCATTTCTGTTCCTGGTACCAAACTCATTGTTAAATTTTCTGCCCAAGAATGCAGTACTTTGTTGTTTTGGCTTTGAGGGAAACTCATCGCCTCTAGAGAAAAGGAGGTTCAATGATTCCACACAGAAGAAGAGTCAACAGGTAGCACTCTGAACTGTTCACTTCATGTTCCACTGCTGGGACAGTTAAGATGGGCAGCAGGGAGTAGGAGTCCCCTACTGTCAACCTCCATGAGAACAATCAATCTGACACTCATTTTTATTGATTATTTTGGAGTGAATTTTGATGGCAACTTTATCTTTCATTTTGCACGGCCCAGTGAGAGGGAACCAAACAACAGACATAAGTGCAGATGGCCTCATCACAGTTTCTCTGTGCAAGACAAAGCTGCTCCTGTTTCACAAATGTCATACATTTTCAAAACACACAGAAAGCCTACTAAAATGAAAAGGTAGAAGCTCTTGATTTCTGCTTATTTGAAGCTTAGGGCAAGTCTCCTATGAGGATCGCAATTGCCTGACAGATTGAGGGGTGACTGAGAACATACAGGGTGCCACATATTTTGCAGAACGACAAATACTACATGGAATATCTGGAAAAGCTCATGGAAGTCAAAGAACTGGTTGATACTGAGCTTCAAGCTGTTTTTGCCCTAGTGAAATTGCTAAGGATATTTCCTTGCCCACTACTGTGGGCCCCACTGAATATATATGCATGTTACTATAATAAAGATAATACAGTTAGCCCTTCTTATACACAGATTTTTTATTCATAGATTCAAGCAGCCACAGTTTGAAAATGTTCAGAAAAAGTATAAATTTCAAATATGAAACCTTGATTTTCCATTTTTTATAAGGGGCACCATTTTGCTATGTCATTATATTTAATGGGACGAGCACACACAGATTTTGTTATGCATGGGGGATCTTGGAACCAAACCCCAGTGTATAACAAGGGGTCCACTGTATTCTTTTTCTATGCTTGTTGAATTGTTTCCTGGTTTCTTGTTGAGAGACAAAAGAAATGTGGGTATGGGAGTAATAGGTGGCAGTTGCAACACACAGATCTAGAGACTTGGTGCCGATTACAGCCTATTAAGTAAAAGTAAAGGAGATTGTCTATACTTTAGTCCAGCTCCTCATTCTCCCACTGATAATATCGCCATACCTCTGGGGTAGGACAGTGTATTAGAACGCTTTCTATTTCTTCTTTATTCTGCTTCACATGTTCTGGCTGTGAGCCATGGTAGTGCAGTGGTTAAATGCCAGTACTGCAGCCACTCACTCTAAACTATAAGGTTGTGAGTTCATTACCAACAAAAGGGCTCAAGTTCGACTCAGGCTTGCATCCTTGCAAGGTTGCTAAAATGAGTATTCAGATTGTTGGGGGCAATTAGCTTATAGTTGTAAACCGCTTAGACACTGTTAGTTCAGAATGAAGTGGTATATAAATGAAGCTGTTTGTGTTTATATTATGGGGAATATTGTGTTTGGCCAGCCTTACTAATAGATGTCTTCAGGAGTATCTGATATTCAACAGCAAAGGAGACCATTTCCTCATAAAGTTGACATAGGAGAATCTATGGCCATGGATTTTGTAGCTCCTGCACTGTTCATAGTGTATAGAGACCTGCAAATGGAGACGGTACAGAAGGTACAGAAGACCTGCTGATGGAGAAGGTACAGAAGTGTGGTCGAAAACACACTACAAAAATAACGCAGTTCGGGACTGCTTTGATGCAGTGCTAGGGAATCCTGGGAAATGTACTTTGTTGTGACACTAGAGCTCTCTAATAGAAAAGCCTAAATGTCTCACAAAACTACAGTTCTCAGTATTCCCTAGTATTGAACCAGGGCAGTTAAAGGGATCTCAAACTGGATCATTTTTGCAGTGTGTTTTGGACCCATGAAACACGGGCCTAATTCTTACTATTAATCCCTACGAGAGTAAAACCACTGAATCAATAATACCTTAGTAAGTCAACACTTATTTGACTTTTTAAAGCTGTATCTGTTTTAAATTTATAAGCTGTCTTGAGTTCCAGACTGGGACAAAGTCAAAATGTAGTTGGCAATGCTGAAAGTAACAACACCACATAAGTAATTTCCATTGCTGTTATAGATCTACACCAGTTAGTATTCACAATAGAATTTGTGTCACGCTCTTCTTCTCTTTCCTCCATGGATTACCTATACATCATGTTTTGTATTTGTAGCTTTAGCATGCTTGTGCTTGATGGTACATTTTTAGTTTTAGCTTCTTGAACCAAAGTACTTGCATGGATTCTGATATAAAGTCTTATTCACCTGCTTTTCATATTTTAGTCCTCCAGGGCTTTTAAGTCCTGGGGAGCAGAGCTGTATGAACTGCTGTTTTGCAAAGTGTCCCACCACAAAGCCCTCATTTGTGCTCTAGTCATAGAAGAAGAAATCCATTCCACATATATTGGTATATAAGATCAGTGCTTCTTGAGTGAGTCTTATATTGTCCTGGTAGTGTGCACAGAATGGCTGCAATGTTAATCTCAATCCGATTTCCAACACAGAATCTACCACAATTCAAAAAAGGATATTGACAAGCCAAAACACATCAAAAGAAAGGAAACCAAGATGGTCAAAGGTCTGGAAACCAAGCTTATGTGGAACAGTTTAGGGAATTGGGCATGCTTAGCTTGAACAAGAGAATGTTGATAGGTGACATGATAGCCATCTTTAAATATCTGAAGGGATATCATAGAAAAGATGGAACAAGCTTATTTTATGCTGCTCCAGAGACCAGAACACAAACCAATGGATTCAAATTACAAGAAAACAGGTTTCATGTAAACATCCGGGAAAACCTTTTCACTGTAAGAACTGTTTCACAGGGGAATAGACTGATTCAAAGGGTGGGGAAATCTGCTCCTTTGGAGGTCTTTAAACAGAAGTTGGATGGTCATCTCTCAGAAGTCATCTGTCCAGATGGTCATCACTCCAGAGTGCTTTGATTGTGTATTCCTTCATTGGACTGGCTGGCCTTTCTGGTCTCTTCCAACTCTATGATTCTATGGCTCCGCTGGGAATTAAATCTTGAGCATTCATTTGGGCGATAGAGCACAGAGTTCCAATGTAACTGAATAGGATTCCCCTGTCAAATACGCCCCTTACAATAGTGGAGTCCAGAGAGCATAACTGCTATTGGGGTATAGTCTCCCATCCGTGCAAAGACAATGCTATGCCAGGTAATGTAACCAAACATTGTTTTCGGCTAATTTGAGTGGATTTAGAAGCAATCCTTTCCTCTCTGTTAGGGAAGCAACTTGTTATTCATTTATTCATTCATGGAATTTCAAACATTCAGTTTTCTTAATGATACTCACCACCTGCAATTCTAAAGTCATTCTAAATTTGGGCTAGTCTACAATTTTAATTACCTGATGCACAGAATGGTATAGACTTTTTCTTCGTTGTATTATGATTTCCACTTGTAATACTATTTACAATCTGCTATGAAAATTTAGTACATTTGGATCATACTGTCTCCAGGGCTACACTCCAAAACAAATTGTCCCCCAACCTGTTACAAACAGATGAAAAGTCAAACTGCATGCAATCTGAACTTTCACTACTGAAATATGCCAACTGATCCAGATCAAACAGTACTTTTGTTATATATGTTGCTTACTCCAACTCCTACACTGATTTACTTTGAAGTAAAATATTTTTTTAAATGAAAAAAAAAAAGATAGAGCAGTGCAATTTACATCAAAGTTGTGCTTTTATTATTTTGGATTGAAATCATCAATCCATTTACTATGATAGTTTTTTGTGGGTTTTTCGGGTTATGTGGCCATGTTCTAGAAGGGTTTTCTTCCTGACGTTTCGCCAGCATCTGTGGCTGGCATCTTCAGAGAATGCTTGCCTGGAAAAGACACCAGCCACAGATGCTGGCAAAACATCAGGAAGAAAACTCTTCTAGAACATGGCCACATAACCTGAAAACCCCACAAAAAAATATGGATGCCAGCCATGAAAGACTTCAACTCCACGTTTAGTATGAGTTTCATGGAAACCTTTGCTCAAAGCCTAAATATATTTGGCTAGATTTAGCATGTTTGAACGGTGTGTAGTTTTGGTTCAGTTTACCTATATACCTTTTATGGATGGGTAAGACAATACTTCTTAAGAACAGTCATCAGGAAAAGACCAATTACAACTTCAAAACTACTAAATCTATTTTCATTTATCCTTGTTCTAGTCTAGACGTTCATTCTTCATAGTATTAATTGTTTGTGTTGTATTATTTACTAATCACTTTGTATACTAGTAATGATTATGCACATCATTAGGGCTATATCTACACAGCAGAAATAATCCAGTTTGATACCACTATATACCAACATGGGTCAGTGCTATGGAATTCTGGGAACTGCAGTTTTCTGAGGCATTTAGCCTTTTCTATGAAAGAACTCTGGTACCAAAACAAACTACAAATCTCGGAATACCATAGCATTGAGCCATGGGAGTTAGTGGTGTCAAACCGAATTATTTCTGCAGCGCAGATGCAGACTCAGACTTCAATCACACGTATGGATAGTCAAAATGTGATCACTGAAAGAAACACAGATCAATAAAAATAGACAGGCAGGCAGGGAGGGAGGGAGTCTCACAGATTTTCTGGGAAACACAAACATTTTGAGAGGAGGAATAAAACAACAACCTCAAACAATTAAATGAAAGGAAATGAGCATTCTCAGTGTTTAAGGGGAAAAGAAAAAAAAGGGGGGGGGAGGAGAGATCATAGTGGAAAACAATATAGTTGAAAGTCTCATCTATTTTACCGATTAATAAATCTTGTTATTACAGTATTTAATGTTATGTAGCAGTATATCTGTATACATGCAAAAGTTATGTGAAAAAATCTGGCCATGTATGTTTTTGTGAACATAATACATGTGTTCAAGAAACACTTGAACAGCCTTCAAGAAACTTATCTAAACTGACTGATAGTTATTTAACTAATTCCCAAGCCCTCACAACTGAAAACTAACATCTGACTAAAGATTAAGGTGTACTGATGAATCTGAATTGGATGTGAATTCAATCTTCTAATTATTTGATTTTCTGTGTATAGGGCAGCAGATATACACTTCATCAGAAAGTTTCCTTTGTTCTCCATTTATAGCACTAGTTTATTACAATGTTACAAAATCTAATTAAGTATGTAACACTTTTGATGGGTAAAAAGTTCAGTTATATTGTAATGTCAATTGATTAAATTATTACTAGATTGTCATTACCAGTGTACCACCCATGTTTCTGTTGAGAGCCATCTAAATTATCTTATACATATATAAATTCCTAGTAGCATTCATAAATTTTAATAACCAGTTTTTTTAAAAAAAAATTACATCAGATACTCTTCTACTTTAAAGGAGATTAAAATGGAAAATGAAGTAAGTGAAGACTAAATATTCTACATAAATAAACCAGAAATGGTTTGGTCATATGAGAGACCTCCAGGGAGTTAACTGCAAGAGCTCTCATTATTTCTTTAAAAACATTTCTGCAATAATCCACAATAGAAAATTAAACATATGCAAACTTTTTAATCAGAGAAACAAAATCTTCCAGGGTACATGTGCACATGTACACATACACATGCACACCCACGTTTTACAAAGGACTATTCATCCTCTGATCTGCTCTGATACTGTAGCACCACTGAGACTGAGACTACAAAAGCTTATGCTGCAACTGTCTTTCTCTCAATTAGTCACAAAGGTCCTACAATATTCCTTTGCATGCTGATCCAGGCTAATACAGCTATGTCTTTAAAATCTTCCATCTTCTACCTTAGAAAGTCCAATGTTTGCTTATATGAAAGAACTTGTCTCATTGTAAGTTTAAGTGAAGGACTTTCCACTAGAGTTTGGAAATGTTTTGGACTACAGCTTCTACAGTCACCCACATTCTAGAATGTATAGCCTATGGCCATGCTAACTGTGGTAATCTGAGATATGCAGTCCCCAAAAGTCCACTTTTCTTAGTTCTCCTTTGCTTAGCCTAATATAGATTCAGTTCCAAACATCCAAAGGCAATGGGTGAGGTAGGTTGTGGCTTCATTCCTTCCTAATTGTTACAATTGTATCTTGGATGGTGACAGTGGAACACACTAGATCTATCCATGACCCTTCCCTCCAAGGCAGAAGTGGACAAAGTGCAGGCTAAAAACTGCACATAAAGCTTAAAGTTCCAAAGCCTTGAAATCCCCTAAAGTCCCCCACAAAGCCCAGAACTCAAAAAGTATTAAAATAGCATTATGCAATTTACCTTTTAAAAATTTCATAGCAGTGAGCCCAGGGAGTCCAGACAGCTCAAAACTACTATAAAATGCTTCTGTTTTGCTCTCCATCCCCAGGCTCCTGCCACATACCCCAAAGAGCAAAAGAAGGAAGGAAGGAAGGAATTAAGAGAAAAAGAAAAACATCTGAAAAACAGCCAAAATAAAATTCAGAAATGACATTACATCACGTCCAGTCATGTTGCTTGTAGTGGTGCAGACTGCATAGGGGCTTCGGAGGTAAAATTTTGCCCTTGTCCAATTGCCTGTCACTACTCTAAATCTGCATCTACACTGCAAGATTAATGCAGTTTGACACTGCTTTAACTGCCAGGGCTCACTGCTATGAAATTCTGGGATTTGTGGCTTTGTGAGAGATTTAGCCTTTTCTGTCAGAGAACTTTGATGCCACAACAAACTACAAATCCCAGAATTTCACAGGATGGCGCCATGACAGTTAAAGTGGTGTCAAACTGCATTAATTCTGCAATGTGGCAGCAGCTTGTGTCATCTGGGACTAGGGTATAAAACTCTAATCAGCTAGAAGCAGCTCCAGCTGTTTACAGAACGTGGACAGTATTTGTCAGGGATGAAAGAGCAGTCATGCTCATTCAATATCCATTTTTCTATTTTGGGGACAGAACAGGATTCCTCATTTCAGCATTCATTTGTTGAAGAACAATTGGACACTAAAAATAAGATACTAATGTAACTGGTTTTTTCCTGCTTCCTCAGACACCTGTACCTGAGAATTTAGTACCAGACTTTTCCATTCTCCATTCCATATAACTTTCCTAAAATCATCTGCCAAAACTGCTTCATACTTAGGAAGGATTGTGACAGAGTATGTGACCTGATCACATCTATGTGTGACAAGGTCAGAGCCACATGTACATCCACAGCCAGTGCAAGAAAGCAGCACAAATGAAAGTAAAAGAAGAGCTGGATTTTTGCCGTTTGGAGACAAACTCTGTACAGAAGCCACTTTGCCAAGTGTGTCATATCACTTAGATCAAATAAACAAAGGAGAGAAAGAAATAAAATATTCTTCTGTGGTAGAACATCACTGAAAGAAAAAAGTAGGCTTCTAAGATTTATCCTTCTTCTTAAGTGCCCTCATATAGGTAAGTAGGTTGGTAGGTCATTGACACACTGTAAAATAAAAGTAAGAGCTGTAGTAATAGTAAAAGTAGTTACAAAACTGCTTTTGGAACAGGGTCAGAGGATGCAATGGAATCACAGAATCTTAAGTGTTGAAAAGGGTTAGGAACACACAATTATAGCACTCTAAGTGATCTTGCATTTCTTTTAGTCTTGCTGGATAACCTCTGACTGACCTGGACTGGATTAACTACTGGACAGCTCTTGCCTTATCCTCTGGTGACTCCTGGGTCACTCACTGACTGCAGCATAGGACAGTATCCATTGAAGACTGAAGTTGCATAGATCCTCATAGGTACCTTGAGAGTAGTTAGACAGTCCCCAAACTTGGTGTCACAGAGATGGAGGTTAGGGAGAGCCTTCACTCTTAGTTATAGCAGAAGAACTGATGAAATAGCTGGCTCTGATGACAGCAGCTTATAAGTTGTTGCAATTGGTGGGTTAAACTTCCTGATGGTCAGAGCTGTTGACAGTGGAATATGCTGCCTCAGAGTGTGGTGGAGTCTCTTTCTTTGGGGTTTTTAAAAAAAGGATGGATGTCCATCTGTCAAGAGTGCTTTGATTATGTATTCCTGCATGGCGGCGGTTGGACTGGATAGCCCATAGGGTCTCTTCTATATCGTTCTGTGATTCAGTGAAAAGATAAATCTCGCAATTTGGTCAGAGTGGTGAGCTTGCCTGAGAGAAATCCTCACCGCTGGTGACATTGGCAGGATTGCCCAAGTGTAAAGCCCACTGTTGTTGGGATAAAGGTTGGAAAACACCCACATTTGGTGAACACACTAGTGAGATAAAGGCCACTTATTGGCCAATTGAGAGCAGCATAGGGTAGCAGAGGAACATTCAGCTATGTTCCTACAGCTGGATAAACAGCATTGACAGATGCCCTGGCAACTCCACTCTAGGTGTTCTTGCCAACAACTAAAGTCAGTATAGCCAATGGCCAAGGATGATGGGAGTTAAAGCCTTATACATCTGGAGCATCCCAGAACTTATCAGTTTCTTTGTAACCAGGAAGAGAGCAGCTTGGTAGCCAACATCTATGCAGAGTGTAAAGCACTTCCATGCCTACGTTTTAGAATCTAGAACAGTGTTTCTCAACCTTTGATCCTTCAGATGTTTGAAACTTAGCTTGCAGAATTCCTGAATATTCACCACATTGGCTGGGACCTCTGGGAATTGATGTCCAAAACATCTGGAAGACTAAAGGCTGCGAACCACTGATCGAGAGGTTTACCTCTGGCAAAGATACTTGAAACCTGAGAGTATATGATAATCAATGAATTTGAAGAGGACAGGAGTATGGACAGGTGATACTGTCTATGAAAAAGCAGTTCTGTATATTAGATATAACAGAGTTCTGAGTGTTCTGGTCCTGAGGCAGACCCCCTTGGGTCCTATTGACTTCACAGGTCTTCCTCTATTTATTTTACGCATGATTTAGTGAACGTGTTCTAAGAAAATTAACATTACAGACTAATATTATCTTGTAGAGCTTCCCTATTCCAGTCACTACTTGTGCTGATTTGTATCATGAAATGTCAACCTTCCTAGTATTTTTACTTTTAGGGAATGAGGACATAGGGGAAATCTGGCACAAAAAGTGTTGCCTCTGTGTGAAGGAAGTTAGATATAATCTGCAAAAGGAAACATGGAATTCCTTGAGCAGCTCAATGGTATGTATACTTGCTGGTTCATCTGCGATTTTGCCTCCTAGAATAAAATCATTTAGAGTTATTTCCTAACTGTTCAGCCCAAATTCAGACTCAAAAGAATCTGGGTGTGTACAAAAATCATTCCAGGTATTCCACATAATTGCAGCGCCTAACCACTATTATGTGAATTGCAGATAATTACAAGGGAACAGAAAACTGACTGGATTTTGAAGGGCCACACTTAATAATCAGTAATCAGGTTTCCTTTTGTCATTCAGACTATTGATACAATGAAGCTGATGGACAAATTTGCATAGGTATGCATCAGAAGGTATATATGATGGTGACAGTCAAGTTCTGATGCAATTTGATGCTATTTTTGCAGAATATAGCTGACTTCTGCCTTTTCACATAGAAGCAAACTGGCTGGTTAAGATTTCTTATCATTACAGGGAAATGGGAGGGGGAAAACCCAAGCAAATCTGAGTGCCCAGTCATAGCAGAAGAACTGATGAAATAGCTGGCTCAGATGACAGCAGCTTTCGAATTTAAACACCCTAGAGGAGGAGGAAAATTCAAATTGCCTACTGACTTTCAGTCTCCTTTGCCATATACCCTTCCCTTGCACTTAGCAAGGCTAAACACTGCTTCCAACACTTTTTGTGTCCAGCATGCTATGACCTTGAAGGCAACAGTAAGAAATAAAATTCTATCTTCTGAAGAAAACAGAAACTGAATTTATTTGCATCTTCTCACTTTTAATATCCCTTCTGTGCATAAAATGGAATATTACATTCAAGTCTCAGGGCCTTTCCCTCCACATCCCTCATGAAAGTCTAGGAACCTATGAAAATGATGAAGGATCTGACAGGAAAAGCTGAAGATGGAGGGAAGGGAAGACATTATCCCCCTCCTTGCTTGAATGAAATAAAAACAATGCAATCCCATGCACTCCCAAATATGTTCCAGTGTTCAGTACAGTATTAAACATCCTTGCTAGGAATATGTCCAGCTCAGGACAATGAGATTTACTTCTGAGTAGACATGCACTACATTCTTAAACTCCTAATGCATACATCTTCTGCATTGTTAAGAAAATGGGGGGAAAGGACAATGCCTGATGGAGTCTCCTATGTATCTGTACACTATATAATTGCATTTTATCATATGTGTGTGTGTGTGTGTGTGTGTGTACATATAAAGTGTGTGTGTGTGTGTGTGTGTATTAATTTTATTTATGCTGTATTTTACTGTGTTTGTAATTTTATGCTGTAATCCCACCTGGATCCGTAGGGAGAGATGGGAAATACAAATAAACCATATTATTATTTTATTATATATGTGTGTGTGTATATGCATATATATATATATACACACACACATATATATATATATATAAAGTGGGCCCTAGATATCTGCTGAGGGGCTTGATTCCAGGACCTACTGTACCAAAATCTATGGATGCTCAAGTCCCATTACGTACAACAATGTAGTAAAATCATGTCCCTTACAAAAAATGGCAAAATCAAGGCTTCCTCTTTGAATATATATATATATATATTCAAAGAGGAAGCCTTGATTTGATTTATATATATTTGTGTGTGTGTGTGCGTGCATTCTGAATATTTTCAATCCGTGGATGCAGAGAGCCGGCTGTATTTTATACCCACACAATCCACACACATACACTTATTTTGGATGAATACCTACTAGATCCTGAAAGAGAAGTTTCCTTAACAAACAAAGCATATTAGCAAATAAATGCTGCCTCTTTTAGGACATGGAATTCCTTCCAGACAAAGGGAAGGTAAGCCAGGTTTGTTTGGCTTGAAACAGCCCCATGCAAGGAATCACCTCCACCAGGGGAAAGGGACTGGGGAGGAAGGGTCTGCCTCCAGGAGGATTCTCTAATAAAAGCAATGGTCTTCCCTTTATTATTTGGCAATAAGGGAAGGGAGAGGTCTCTAAGCCAGGAAGGGAGGGGGCAGGGAGCCCCCAGACGCCAAGCTCAGCTCCTCATTTGCATACCCACCCAAACATTGTGTCGTCACAACGGGTGGGAGGCTCGCGCCGGACCACGCCCAGCAACTGGATCCCTTCCAACTTGGGCTGCATCCACACTGCAGAAATAATCCGGTTTGACCACGCTTTAAATGCTGTGGCTCAATGCTGTGGAATTGTGGGAGTGGTAGTTTGGACTTGCCCCTGAAGAAGTAAGCTCAAGTCTAGGAAAGCTCATGCCACTAGTTTCTTACT
The DNA here is from genome assembly GCF_019175285.1 of Sceloporus undulatus. Lineage (NCBI taxonomy): Eukaryota > Metazoa > Chordata > Lepidosauria > Squamata > Phrynosomatidae > Sceloporus > Sceloporus undulatus. Next base: position 49,200,454 of record NC_056526.1, on the reverse strand, counting down.
TTCAGCGGGGTGTATCACAAGAAGATCCCTTTGCATCTAGGAAAAGAGTTTGTGTAGTATCCAGGATGCCATCTCTCATCTATTGATCTATTCCAAGAGTATCTATCCCAGGAGTATCTACTGAACAGAGATCAGTTTGGTCTTTTCACAAGCCTCACAGACACCCAAAGATATGTGTGTGTGTGTGAATTCCACCCAAAAAGGAGAAGCAACAAGAACAAGCACAATGCAGGTCTGTGTGGGGAAGAAAAGGGAAAGAAACTTGGATTGTGTTATAGGTTCCAACTAGAGTAGACCTACTGACTTGATGGGATTTACCTATGTGTTCACTTACCATAAGGGAACCTATTTTGGGGTAGGCATGTTGGCCATATAACCAAAGGACAGTAATAACACCCCCAATCCACAAACCAAGGATGCCTTTCTTTGGCTGACCAAAAGGCCCCCAAATACATGATACAAGCATCATGCATTTGGGGCATTTTGGTCAGCTGAAGATAGGCATCCCTGGTTTGTGGATTGGGGGTGTTATTATTGTCCTTTGGTTTCTAAAGGTTTGCTCGAGTTGCAGCTAACCAACAGGATTCAGGCCTGGGTCTGCTGAAATGCCAGGCTTCCATCTGATGCAATGCAAGGAACCTAAAATGCCTGCCCATGTGTTCTGATGTAAAATGCCGGATTTCTTCCTCTTCTTGTACATGAGAGCACATGCTATGACAATAATAATACTAACTACTAATACTAATACAGGAGCAGCAGGAGTTCAGCTATTCTGAAGAAGATCCCAAGGGACTCTAGATGCTGAGGAAGAGATCTTACTTTCTTGGAAAACACTGGATTAACATGATCCCACTGGACCCACTGGCTGGACTGCACAGAACATCTCAGACTGGATCGCCCCCAAATCCTACTAACCTACATGTTTCTATTGGGGGGCCTGCTCCTGTTTACGTCTCTCCCTCCTTGACCTATGCCTGCCTCCATCCTGCTGTGTCAGGGGATCAGGGTGACTAGGTGTCCTCCTTTCCCTGGACCTGTCCTCCATCTCAGCCTTCTGTCCTCAGGAGGAAATTCAAAATGTCTCCCCTTGGGAGCAGGGCTAAGAAGCAGGCATTTCTGTTTCTGGGAGTATTTTAAGCTTTTATTTGGGACTGTCCTCCCTTATTTTTTTCTGGAATGTCCTCCATTTTGAGGGGGTGCCCTGTCCTTCTTTGTGGTGAAATCAGGCCACCCTGATCAGGGTAACTTCCACCATGGGAAGGATGCTCTCTGCATCCTCTCTGGCCTCAGGCGGCCCAGTTCTGTGGGCCACGGCCCTGTGCTGCCCTCATGATGATGAGGAGGAGGATGAAGATGATGAGGATGATCCAGCATCCCTCACCCTGAAGCCCCCATATCTTCTCCTTCTTCTTCTTCATCATCATCATCACCAAGGCTTTTCTTCTTCCCCATCCCTCTGCCACTGAGAGAATAGTCCTATACCTCCCTGCCTTGGGTACCACCACCATCGGGCCTTGTTCCCAATGAAATGCCCAGAAGATGCTCCATCCGCTGGTCTATTCCAGCCATCCTCCTTTCCTTGGCTGGGAAAGAAACCCTCCTTGCCCACATTCCCACCACATTGGCCAAGGAAAGAATTTGTTTAAAAACCTCAATGTCAGAGTGGAGTGGAGAATAGTCTCCTGGGGGAGATGGGGGGAGAATGGCTTCCCATTCCCCACACCTTGGCTGTGTCACACCAGGGGTGGGCACAATCCATGTGCCACCCTAATAATAATAATAATAATAATATTTACTTTCATCTCACCTTTCTCCCAGCCACCCCATTAATAATATAATAATAATTACTCATATCCTGCCTTTCTCCCTGTCTCCCTAACAACAACAACAATAATAATAATAATAATAATAATAATAATAATAATAATAATGGCTATATCCCACCTTTCTCTCAACTACCCTATGAATAATAACAATCATAATAATAATTCCAGCTACCCTAATAATAATAATTTTATTTATTCTGCCTTTCTCCCAGCTACCCTATGAATAATAACAACAATAAATTCTATCCTGCCTTTCTCCCAGCCACCCTAGTAATAATAATAATAATAATAATAATTTCATTTATTATATCCTGCTTTTCTCCCAACTACAATATGAATAATAACAAGAATAATAATTTATATCCTGCCTTTCCTCCAGCCACCCTAATAATAACAATTTCATTTATTATATCCCACCTTTCTCCCCACCACCCTAATAATAATAATAATAATAACTTCTAGCCTGTCTTTCTCCCAGCCATCCTAATAATAAGAAGAATAATTTTATTTATTATATCCCTTTTTTCTTCCAGCTACTCTATGAATAATAACAAGAATAATAATGTCTATCCTGGCTTTCTTCCAGCCACCCTAATAATAATAATTTCATTTCTTATGCCCCACCTTTCTCCCAGCCACCCTAACAATAATAACAGTAACAATAACTTTGATCCTGCCTTTCTCCCAGCCACCCTAATAATAATAACAATAACAATAGTAGTAGTAATAACAACAATGTCTTCTATCTTGCCTTTCTCCCAGCCACTCTACTGAATCATGAGTAAGGATGCTGCTTGCCTTGCCTTGCAGCGGGGACCCTTGCCTTGGCCACCCACCCAGGGATGCCCTCTCTCCCTGGGTCCAGGGGCCCTTGCCTATGCCCCCACAAAGCCCAGCCCCGACCCGGGCTCACCTTCTGTCCAAGGGCGCCCAGCAGCGTGGCTTGGGCGTCTGTCTCGCTGTCTCTCTCTGTCTCTACCGCAGTGCTGGGCGCTGGGCGAGGGGCAGGAGCCAGCAAGACAGTGTGCGATGATGAGAAGGAGGATGGGGAGAGGCAGCAGCAGCAGAGGGACATGTGCTCGGTTCTTCCTACGCAGGGGCGGTTCAAGCAGGGAGGGAGGGAGGGAGGGAGGGAGAGACCGAGGAGCCGCCCCTCCCTTGACGCAGAGCAGCCTGCAAAAGGGGGGGCACTCCCATCATCTATCTCCCCCCCCCCCCCCCGCAAGAAAAGGAAGGAGAATGAGGGGCCCCCCCCCCCCCCCATCCCTAGACTAGCTTTCCAGCGAGAACAAAGCAAAAATGTTTTTGCCATGGCTCCCTGCCAAGGGATGGTGGTTTGTTGGGGTACCTCCAAACTAACCCAGTTTGCCATCATAGAAACTGCCCTGGAGTTCTGGGAATGGGAGTTTGTTGTTGGGCACCTCCAAACTAATCCATTTTGATACCATTGGAACTGCCATGGGTCCCTTAGGTGGAGTTCTGGGAATGGGAGTTTGTTGAGGCACCTCCAAACTAACCCAGTTTGACACCACTTGAACTGCCCTGGCTCCCTGCAATGGAGTTCTGGGAATGGTAGTTTGTTGGGGCACCTCCATCATATGGAGGCATGCCAGTTCAATTGGTGTCAAACTGGATTAGTTCTGCAGTGTGGATGCAGCCTAAAGCTCATTCTTTTACCTGGGTTTTGCATCAGAGAGACTGGGGACAGTAAGAGGGGATATTTCCTGCTGTCACACCTCTAGAAGAAGTGGTGGATTCCTGGGCAGCCAAAATTATGGGCTGCAGGGTAGAAAAAGGGAGATACATTTCAAGGGAGAGAGCGATCCTGTTGTGGTTTGAGCGTTGACCCCAAATTCTGGGAATCCAGGGTTACAATCCCTGTTGGGCCACAGAGCTTGAGCAAGGCTAAACTCAGCCTCACATGCGGGCAAGAGCAAACTTCAGAATACAGTGGTACCTCGGGATACGAAATACCCAGGTTACGAAATTTTCGGGATACGAAAAAATCCCATAGGGAATTATTGTTCCGGGTTACGAATGTTTTTTCGGGTTACGAAAAAACTTTTGGTGCTTTTTTCGGCTTTTTCGCACGGAATCGCGGCTTTTCCCCATTAGCGCCTATGGCAATTCGGCTTACGAAGGCTTTTCGGGTTACGAAAGCGGCCGCGGAACGAATTACTTTCGTAACCCGAGGCACCACTGTAATCACTTTTTCCAAGAGAAACCCTAGGATAAGAGTCTCTGTAAGTCACTGGCAACATGAAGGCAGGTCACAAGATTTCAAGGAAGCCCTGTGTGCAAAGTGGAAAGAGAAAGAGGTGAGGAGAAATGGACTGAACATTTAGGCTGGCCTAGAAAGCGGATAAGAAGAAAATAATGTGGCACTGGAGAGGAGTGCTGAGGATACAGTGGACAGCCAAGAAGACCAACAAATGGGTCCTTGAACAAATCAAGCCAAAACTCTCCCTAAAAGCTAAGATAAGGAAACTGAGGCTGTCATATTTTCGCCACATCATGAGGAGGCATGACTCATTAGAAAAGACGAAGTTAGGAAAGGTAGGAGAAAGGAAGATTGCATACCAGTTGTCTGGACTCAATGAGGGAGGCCACAGGCTTGAGCTTGCAGGATCTGAGCAGAGCTGGAAAGGATAAAGGATCTTGGAAACGTCTTATTCACAGGGTTATTCACAGAGTCAGGATCAGCTCAAAAGCAGTTAAAAACAACTGGCTAGTGTTTGGAAGAAGATGGAGCCCTTTGTGCAATACAGTTCCTTTTCAGCAGTGGGGAATCATCACCCTTGGGTGATAAGTTAGGGCCCCATTCACACTATTCACAGTGTGAAACCAGGTTATTTCTGCAGTGTTCACACTGGCCCTGAATGCACCCAGTGCTGTTGGGGGGGAGCATGGATAAACCCACTTAACCCAGTGTATTCAACACCGGGTCCCATACCAAGTCTTTTGTAAAGGTCCAGAGCTATCCAAATATTTTGTAGTGTGTGTATGCTACCAAATTGGTATCATTTCCACTAATGGAGGCACCTCCATTTTGAATCAATCCAGTGCATATGTGAATGTCAATCAGGGTTTAAATGCCATGGAGAGATTCCAGCATGTAAACCGTAGTGGAAACATCAATTCAGTATTGTGTCACTGCGGAGATCCAGACCTCCTTGGAACAAAAACATAAGTGTGAATGGCCCCATGGTGTCTCCGTGAACAGCTAATGAAGTGTATTCCATAGCAAATGAAATGACCCCTCAGATGTACCACTATGGTTCAGGTGTAGAAAGAAAAATCAGAATTGGGTAATAATACCTTTATTAAAAACAAAGATCACAGAAGTATACAAGCTTTCAAGTTCTCCAGAAATTTTCATCAGGGTAGGTGGTACTTAAACTGACAGGTGGGAAAAGGTCAGATTACAAGTAAAGTGACTGAAGTGACAAAAGGTCCAGAAAATCTAGCCAGATGCTGTCTGTGGCCGTGAACCACACTTATGGGGTTTTTTTTGCAGGGAAAGATTTGCATCTATGAAATGATTCAAAAGTGATTAACCATTCCCACTTTGTTTTAAGGCAGTGAATCTCTTGGAAATGGTACCTGACTCCAGTGAGATTACATAACATTAATAAGAATAACTCAAAAAATTGTTGGAGAGGCTGTCAAGAAGTAGGGTCATATATGCATATGTGGTGGCAATGTAAATATGTACAAAATTTTGGGGGGAAAGTGCTATTAGAAATAGAAGATGTTACGAGTATAAAAAATAGATAGAAGACTGAGTATTGTTTTGCTATCATTATATAACTCAGAGAAATGGAAAAAAGGAAAAAAAGATTTGGTAACAAATTTGCTTACAGCAGCGAGATTAATAATAGCAAGGTGTTGGAAAACGAAAATAGATGTAGAAGTGGAGGATTGGTACAAAGAGGTATGGAAATTAGCTATCAATGATAAGTTGACATGTAAACTGAAAGTAAAAAAGGACTATGGAAAAGAAATGACTTTGAAGGGATTTGGAAAGAATTTATTGAGAAAGTACTGAGAAAAGAAGATGGAAGATTATCTCCAGAAGGTGAACTGAAATTTTGGATGGAATATAAGGATGGAAATGGCTCTGGGGAAGGGGAGCACTGAGGGGTATACAAAATAATCTGTTAAAATGTAATAGAATGTAGGAGATATTTGTTTATGGAAATATTAATAAAAAAAATTAAAAAAAATTTTTTTAAGGCAGCGAATCTCTCTGTGGCATTTAAATCCAATTTGAAGTTCCCAATTACCACCATTCTAGATCAAAATGGAGGCACCTCCATTTCCTAAACAGTAGCTGTGCGATCCAAATCAATCCAATAGCACATTCACATTATCGGATCGCTGCAATTTTTTAAAAAAAGAACTGCTAAGGGATCCAGTGCCAAATACACCAATTTAAATTGGTTTTTTGTGCGGCCCCCCTCCCGCAAACTGCACCAAGTCAGCTCTGTGCCAGTGTAAACGACCCTGAAATAACCCAGTTTCCACACCGAGTTATTCTGTAGTGTGAATGATCAAGGTGGAAACTTCAGACTAGAGGAAAATAATTATGTGTGATGGTATCAGTTTACACCTAGGGATGTTTGCCAGGTTGCGTGGTCAGTGGCTATTCTCTGTCCTTCAGCTGGAGACAAAAAGATCAGCCATTGATTTTCCATTTTGGGAGAGGGGCTGCTCTGTGCTGAGGCTTCTCCCAACTGTAACCACTAGATATACTCACAGTTTGGCCTCAGTGTACTTAGTGCAACATTTAAATTTAAACTCCAGCTTTGTTAATACAAACTGCCTTGCTACTCCATGCCTCTGCTCCAATTTCAGGAGCCAGTGTGATTTTTTGAGGTAAACAAATAGATTTCTGAGTTTCAGAGTACAGTTGACCCTCCACACTTGTGACTTTGACTTTTGTGGATTTGATTATTTGCGGATTTGTTTAATATATTGTTTCTAGAAATTGCTAGGTCCTCCAGAGAAATGCTGCTGGAAGTTGGCCATAGAGTTGTACTGGAGGACCTAGAGACTGCCATAGAAAACACTTCTCTAGGCATTTGTAGGTTTTGCAGCATAATGCTATGGTCAAATTCTGAAACATGTTGAGATGGAGTTCTGCTGGAGGACCTAGAGATTCCTAGAAAGGTATTCTAGGTTAAACAAGTAGTGATGTTGGGTTTTTTACTTGCAGTTTTTCCACTTTCACAGAGGTCCTGTACCTTTAGCCCCAGTGAATGTGGAGGGTCTACTGTACAATCCAAACAAAGGCCTGGTAGACTCAGGCGGAAAGCGGCGTGCTGGCACCAATTCTAGGGTTTGGGAGCACGCAGCAACCTCATGCTCCCAAACCCTAGCATGTCACAGTAGCACCATCTTTATGCAGCACCATCCACATGGCATGTGTGCACCATGTCCAAATGGGACAGCGCATGCATGACATCACCACAATGCCTCAGGGTGCTAATGGCACCTTGGCAGCTTCGCCAGGAGCTGCATTTCGCAACTCCTCTTTGGGGCAGACCATTGTCCTGGCCATGAGGTTGCCGCGACAATGATCTGGAAGAGAAAGGGATGGCCTCTGGCTGCCCCTTTCTTCTAATCTGTACAGCCCCTAAGCTTTTGGACTGAATCATAGAGCTGGAAGAGACCTCAAGGGCCATCCAATCCAACCCCCTGCTGTGCAGGAATACTGACAGATGGCCATCCAGCCTCTATTTAAAAACCTCCAAAGGAGATTCCACTACACTCTGAGGGAATGTGTTCCACTATCAAACAGCCCTTAGCACCAGAAGTAGTTCTCAATGTTGAGGTGGAATTTCTTTTCCTGTAGTTTGAATCCATTGGGCCATGTCCTAGACTCACCAGATCTCCAGGAGAGTGACTTCCATGAGTTACTGTATCACACTTTTTACTCACTGCCAGAAACTCAGAAGGAATGGAGTCAATCTGACCTCCTTTGGAAGGGTGCTCCACACATTGAGGTGCTGCTACACAGAAGGTCCTGTCATGTACACACCAGCCTTGTGTGGAATGATGAGACATGTAACAAGGTGTCTATTGATGATCTTACAGTTCAGATAAGCTCATACGGGAGGAGGCCATCTTTCCCATTTCAATCAAAATGTAATCGGAAAGATGGCCTTCCATATGAGCCAGTCTGAAATCTAAGATCATCAATGGAGGCTCAGATCAGTGGAGATCTCAATTGTTTCAGATTACCTTTAAAATTAACACTGAAAACATGTCCCTAATATTTGTTTACAAATATTGGTCCTGCCCACTTGAGAGGTACATATGAGTGCATGAGAGAGAAAGGCATTTTAGACTCTGGAATTCCCTTCTGAGATAGACTAGATCCTCACTTTTGTCTTTAGGGCTGAAGGGCGGGGTATAAATACCGTAAATAAATAAAATAATAAATATTGTCTATACGTTCAGAATCTATCTGAATGTATTTTGTTCCTTAAGTGTAGAAAAAGTGGAATCTATGTTCTAAATGTCAGAGTTCTGTAAATTCCCAAATCTTTTTCCCCCTATGGATTTTTAAATAGAAACTGAAAAATATAGAAGTGTGTGTATGTGAATAAAATATGTGGATAAAGTAGGGAGACTAATTCAAGAGAAGAGCTGTGAAAAATGTATAAACAGTACATTAAATAAATGCGGAGGAAACCATTAAAACGTCAAGCATATATGTGTGCATATGTGTGTTTAATCAAAACATTTCCGTATATAACTTTCTGCTGCTTCCCTAATTCCAGAATCTTTCAGCCCTCTGGATGATGCTGACTGCAACTGCCACTGGTCCCGACAAAGAGCATATGGAATGCTGAGAATTACAGTTCAGCATCTGATGAGAGAATATGATTTCTCCCTCTCCTTTATTCACTGGACTTGTCTTTTTATGTGGACTGTGACACAATTTTAGGCATCTTGGGATTGAGGTTTCTAGTCTATGAGATTATGACACTTGCTCTTACCGAAAAGCATTGCATTACACAATCATAAATTTCTATTAGCAGGAACTTCTAGCAATTTCATATTTAAAGCGGGGGAGGGGAAAAGACTATTAGGAAAGCTACTAGTGATTTTTGAAGTAAGGATTGTTAAACTTGTCTAATTTTTCACTTATTTTATTAATACTTTGCATGCAAAAGAATCCTAAGACAGAGGCAGAGCACTAGGAAGAGAGGAGGAAGTGTGGTAGATCCACTGCCATTTTCAAAGCCCTGAAAGCTTGCTCTAGTGAGGGAAAACAATTTTCAGTCTATCAGATCTTTTCAACATAAATCCCTCTTTCTCAATGAAAGCTGCTGCTGTTGTTGTTGTTATTGTGTGCCTTCAAGTTTTCTGGGGCTGAGAGTATGTGAGTCACTTGAGGTCACCAGTGGGTTTCCATAGCCAAGCAAAGAATTGAACCCTCATCTCCAGAGTCACAATTCAATGTGCAAAACACTATGCTGGGTCTCTACTGAGAGCAGTGGGCATGGGGCATAGAATAATAGAATCATAGAGTTGGAAAAGACCACAGGACCCATCCAGTCCAACCCTCTGTCATGCAGGAACTCACAATTAAAGCACCCCTGACAGATGGCCATCCAGCCTCTGTTTAAAGACCTCCAAAGAAGGAGACTCCACCAGACTCCGGAATCTCCTTCTTTGGAGGTCTTTAAACAGTTATCTCTGCCTGCTGAGCCAACTGTAAGAGAGCAACACAATCAGAAAAGGTTGTTTGTATGTTCTTCCTGCTGTGTTGATTTCAACTTCTTTAATACATGCTTGAATGGGGCTAAAACAATGTGTGAGACATAGGTGAGACAGTCATCAGAGATTACACACCTTTAAAAAAAACAACTTCCTTCTAGCCTGCTCTACAATTTTTTTTCAGTAAAGGTACTTCACACATTCAGCAGATAGTGATGAAACCCAAAGTAATGTGTTGTTAATGAGACACAAAATATATATCAATGAGTCACCAATTAGATAACTGTCTCATATCTAGACTTACTTCTGCAGAGAACAGATGCATTTGGTGAGGCGTTTGAGCATCTCAATCTGTCATGAAGTGTCCTTACTGTGATGTTGTTTTCTGTATCTTTGTGCATGGTAAACTGTTGTGAACATAGACTGTTTGCTGTATTGACAGGGTATGTGCAGTGATGACCTTCTGTCACTTTCCAACCCAATCAGTTTGTCATATGGTAAGGCAGAATATGGGAAACCAGGTGACACTAGGCTATAAATCCCTATTGTCTTCAGGAAACCATTTAACATTCAAAGAATAGATCCCATTTAGAATATATATAAAGAGATAATTAGTACAGGATTCAGCTGAGAGTACCAGCAGGAAGGCAGTTCAATTAGTGTGAACATCTGTTGATTTTCTGGTGCCTTATCTGGTGAATGCAACAGTCCATGTGAACATGGTAAATGACCATCATAAAACCTTATCTCCTTTGTAAAGGTGTACACTTTTTGAATTTCCTGGCCAGAATCTCTGACCAGTTATCTTCTTTCTAGACCTTTATGCTGCCAATCACATTTGTTGATCATCCTGACCTACAACCAGTGCAAATAAAGAAAGGTTCCACCACTAGTCATTTTCAAACTCACCTTGAACCTACCTTCCCAGGCAACCATAACCAAAGCAGCCACTACTGTACGCCCAATACACATCAGCAAAGCTAGGTTTCTGGCCAACTCACATTCATAATAACTTATTCAAAGCTTACTCAAATAATTTCAAATGAACTGGTAAAAGTGCAGCATTTCTTCATTCTTGTCAGGGAGTAACAGAAACTGGGAGCAATTACTGAGAAAGTAATCTGATATATTCCCATCAAATATATCTCTTCCAGTAGCAGGACAGATAATGGGGCCTCTCTTGGGGATTTTAAGGTCTGGGCAAACTCTATAGAAGAATATAGTCAGTCAAATATCTTGATTCTAAGTCATGTAGTAGTTAATACAAGTCAGCCCATCACCAGCACTTTGAACTGATCAGGTTCCAGACACATAAAGTTGCCTAGAACCTTGGTATCCTGCCCTAGTGAATAATGTGGTAACAATATTCTGGACTATCAGAAGTTTCTTAACAGTTTTGTTGGGTCTAAGAACATCTCCAGAAATGGATTCAATTGGTATATTTGCTACAAATATACAAATGCATTCATTGCCATAGCTGAAATGTCATCTAGATCCAGAGCTTTATCCAGCAGTATGCTCAAACAGGAGTACCCAGCAATACCCTTTAAAATTGTCCCTCCAAGAATGTCTGGAGCCACCCAAAAGCTGTACCTTCAGATCCCAGTTGGGCAATCTAGAAAAATATCATATGTGATGCCACTGAGCATCTTTGAGCAGTCTAGCAAAACCAATAGGGTCATGTGAAGGCTTTCATGGCTGGCATCCATAGTTTTTTGTGGGTTTTTCAGGCTATGTGGCCATGTTCTAGAAGAGTTTCTTCCTGACGTTTCACCAGCATCTGTGGCTGGCAACTTCAGAGAATGTTTGCCTGGAAAGGACTTGGGTATATATATATATATACTGTGTGACCTGGAAAGGCAGGAGTGATTTGCATGTGTATTGTTTTGCTGCTAATATATATATATATATATATATATATATATATATATATATATGGTATATATAATATATACCAATACAGTCAATCTCCTGGTATCTTCAGCTGCCTTGATTCCAGTTTTGTGGGGAAAGAGATAGTACTGTATACATGATGATGATGACAGCAGCATCAATAGGTAATCCATCAAGGTGACCACCATAGTTAGTATCCAATAATCAGGAATGAAACCTGGAAATGATTCTATATAATCTTCCTCCTCCATAAACCCTTGGAGCTAAAATGCTAACATACACAATAGCACTTTACTCAACAATGGAATATTGAAGGATGAACAGAAATTATCCAGTACGATTGGGTTCAGGAAAGTATATATAATATAATATAATATAATATAATATGACAGTTCTTAACATTACTTCTCTTAAATATAATTCAATCATATCCTGTTGCAAAGAAACACCACCCTTACTCACCTGGTCAGTGTCCCTACAATTGCTTTTATACACCAAGGTGACCAAGTGTCAAGAACTGTTAAGCCTTACGTCTCCAAAGATCCTATCCCCAGCCTCAAGCTGTTCACAATGAAAATTATCCATTATAACTTGACAAGCACAGACCTAAGTTACATTAGCTGGATATGTGCCAACTTTATTTGGAAAGTGTCATAAAGATTAATCAAAACAGACTATCAAGCCATCCATATTTAACAGGCTTTTCATCACCCCAAAAATCTCTGTTGGATTACTTTGTGCAGATGACAATTATGGCAGAGAATAAGAAATTCTTCACCACCTTTTACCATACAATTACTACTGCCAGTGATGTAGACTCAAATTGATTGACTCAGACCCATGTCGGACTCAAGTTGCTTCAGTGACTCAACTTGGACTCGACTCAGCAATAAATGATGCACTGACTCAGCTCAACTAACGACTTGTATATTCTTAACCAACTTCCTGTCATTCTTCCCTTTGAGCAACAGCCAAGACCAAACCCCGGAGTGTGTGCTGTGTTTCTCAGAGGGGAACAGCAAATGTGTTAGGCAATGGGTTTGAGGCAGAAGGATCCTTCTAAAGCTTTTGAAAACCTTTAGAAGGCTCCACTGATGTGCAGCAGGGGACAGGCTGTCAAACAGACCTGAAGCCCCACTTGCTATTCCACTTTGAGAAATGTGCCCTGCCTCTTCTTCTTCTTTTTTCTGTTAAAAGCTGGATCCCAGACTTGAGACTCTACTTGAGACTTGTCTTGAATCTTGCAAGGATTTGAGACTCAACTTGAGGCTTGAAGGTAGAGACTTGAGACTTTGCTTGAGACTTGGAGTAAAAGACTTGAATACATCATTTATTCTAGCCTGTGTTGGCTAGACCTATTTTGAGTTTTCTACCAACATTGCTCTGGCCAGCATAGTTTCATTATCTGAATTCCACTAAAAATCAGGGAGCTTTATTCTAGAAGAGAAGGCTCAGGCGCAAGTAATTTCAAGCATACCTGTCATTTCTCCATACCAGTGATCAAAAAGGGCTTTACAAAACTAGAAACCAGCAAAAATCTCCAAACCAGTCAGATTTAATTCAGATCTGTGTAGTCTAAGAATTCCTTAGAAGGCTATAGTAAGCATATCTACAGTACACTGTGATGCACATACATTCTTAGACACATGGGTGTATCCTTTGAATTAACTTTCTTATCAGTTCACATTATTGTCACAGGCAAAGAAGAGCATCAAGACATAAGCACATGAATTAAGTATCACTTTGTATGTTATATTTTATTGATCTGGAGCATATTGGGACTTGCTGAGAGCATTTTCACCTACAATAGGAGGAAGGAACATCATATAATGAGAAACCAGGAAGGGACTAATGAGGGGGGAAATGAAAAACACTATTTTCTTTATGTACTTTCTTTATTATGCTGCATATTTTCAACTTCTTACATGTTCATTTGAACTTTAATTAAATTTTGCCTTGAGCTTAGGAATCTAGAACACAGTTGGATTTCCTTTTTCTTATAATACAAGATTACTTGCCAGGTAAATTTTTACAACTGTACAAAGCTGTAATCAAAAAGGCACACAACATTTTTTTTAAAAAAATGAACCATTTTACTACCCAACATGAAGCCACTGCCTATCCCCCTCCAGTCAATTTTGTGATCTTGCCCAGATGGCTTCCTCTGCCCTTTTACTTGCACCAGTAAAAACCAGTTGAATCCACGGGGTCACCTCATCTGGGAAATGGGGTGGTTGTAGTCCAACACTTATGAAAGACATCAGGTTAGGGTAGGCTGTAGTCCATCCACCAATCTAAACTTTATTGCTAAATTAAACCATTTTGTTTATTTACTGGTTTATTTTTCCCATTTATGTATTCCAGTAGGATAGCACTGTCCAGTGCAAAAAAAGTCCACACTTCGTACTCCATAGTAGCTGTGTAGTCTTTGAAGTGTAGTCAAGTTTTGTTCTCTGTAATTATGTAATTATGGGTCAATCCCCAAGACTATGTTTTGTAGTTCTGAAGTCCCCAAAATTTTTGAAATGTTCTAAAAAAAAATTCAGCCTAAAGGCCAATAACAACAACAGCAAAACCAAACTGGCACAAAAATGTAGCAGTTCAGGTCTCCTTACCTAGCACCACCTTTCACAATCCTAACTGCCCACAATGCAAAATTCAGCTGAACTGAGGGCAATTCTCAAAACCAGAAGTGATGCAATATCACTTGTAGTCATGCCAAGAGTGATTGTGCATGGGAGCGGAGGGAATAGACTTCCCCACTCCAAACTTACCCATCCTTGCAACAAAAGCTTTTTATGAGTTTACTGATGTAAATAATTCTGTATTAACAATAGGATAGCTAGTGCTTTCTTAGATTTGATGGAAAATATGGTAATGGTAATATGTTGCATATTTTTGCAGTTGAATTCACCCAATCATTGTACAATTTACCAATAAATTTTACCTAATGAAGGCCCCTTTATTATTTTCTATTATGATTTAATCTTGTTTGCTATTGTTGTCCAAAAAAATCATCTTTCCCTGTTCATTTTACAAATGTAGAGCATTAGCTGATGAAACCCTCTAACAGCCTTGACAGTCTGACAATAAAGGGTGGCATTGGGGCAGAGTGGGGGTGTGGTGTCCGCACAATGCATGCCCCCACTCTGCACCCATGCCAGTGAGACGCTGTACTCCCCACCATGTGGTGGGTGGCATCACAGCGCTCCTCTGGCTCTGCATCCAAATGACGCAGCGCCAAAGGAGTGCCGAAAAGCCATGCTGCAAGCAGCTATGGTGCCCTTTCCGTGGTGCAAAAAGGGGCTGCTTTTTGTGGCTCCTTTTTGCACTACAGAAAGGCCAGATCAGAGCTGCAGCATGTAGCAATTGCAGATCATAATCTGGAAAACATGCTGGCATACAACTATCAGGATGGATTTTGGTAATATGACAGCATTTTGGTTGACTTCTCATCACTCCACATCTGTGGTACATCTCTGTTATCCTAGCTATTCCTCCAACCCCCATCCTCATTATCATCATCATCATCTTCACCACCACCACCATCAATAGGCATAAGGAGCATGACAAAAATGAAGAATTAATCTGAGTATTAACTGCCAGTACACTCACATTTCATGAACCTTTGATCCAAAGACTAAAAGCCCAGCATCTTTCCTTTGATCTAAAGTCCTGCCCTTGGCTGTGGCAAACTTGCCAAGTAGACCTTGGACACATTTCATGGCCTTGTGAGCTCATAAGCTCAGGCTCCTGAGTGAGTGTGTGCCATAATTATGTCAGCCTTCATCAGCCATTTTTATAGATGCTCTGATGCCTGGCGAGGTGAAATTTTTAGAAGTGCAGACTTGACTGTGCCACAGTCACAGTTAAATGCTTGGGGCCACTCTTAAACAAAGCTGCCTCTTTAATTTATTCACACTAGAAACAGTATAATTGCTACTTCAGGCTCACTGAGCAACCTATCTACATATCTGAGTAGTTTTTAACCATAAAACAAAAGAACGTATGCAACTGTAAAGAGGCTTGACTCACTTCAAGGTAATTTTCTATGGGGCAGTGTGTGCAATATATCCTTTGAGGAAGATCCAGCTAATTTGAAGCTGACTTACTTAGCCCCGTGTAGCCATGATGTTCATTGGCCACTGGCCAGTTGCTATCTCTCAGATTAACCTTCCTCACAGACTTGTTATGAGGCGTAGAATAGAAAGAAGTGTTATATGTAGCACCTTGAATTCCTTAGAAGAAGGTGGGGTATAGATGCAACAAATAAAAATTGCTACAGCTTCATAATCTGAAGGTCTTCATAGATCAAGATCTGTCACCTGAGAACCACTGAAACTTTTCCCAGATTCAGCTGATATATCAGCTCTCAGTGGTGGCTAGGGTGAGGGAACCACTGCAGGGTTTATATGTGCATATGTGTATGTATCAACCTTCAAGTCACCTGTTGATTTAGGATGACCTCATGATTTAGGAGTGCTCCACATGGCTCTTTTTGGATCCAGGAGTTTTCTGACTTAAGAAAATGGCTGGCAGAGTGCTCCTGGAAGTTGGGATGGACCCAGGTTGTGCAAATTTGATGGCAAAAACCTTCTAATAAGATCAGGATGACACCCAAATTAAGCTTTAAACCAGATAGAGATACGCCGGTTTTAATAGCCAAGCAATAAGCTCATTAGTTATAGTGGGATCTGAAAATGAGGGGGTTGTGCCAACAGGGTTTATGCAGGGGTAGGGTTAGAATGCTGTAGCCCTTCAGGTGTCATACTGCAAATCCCAGGACTCCCAGTGTTCACAGGATCTGGAAGCAAAGACTTACCTATAGCTGGCCCAACTAGATTAGACTTATTCTGTCAGAGGAGTTGACTGGCTCAATGAATCTGTTCTAGCTGAAACTAGGGATTGGATTTAGGCCATTGTTTTTTCAGAGGTGGTTCTGAACAAAGAATACAGGGAATACATATATCTGCTTTTCCTTTTTATCTTTTAAATTTATGTTGAAAATATTGATACTGCATTTCAATTATCTTTCAATTAAAGTGCTGTGCTAGGATCCCAAGGTTTTGTGGTTGTTGTTGTTTAAAAAAAGTAAAGGAATTTTTTTTCTAATTAGATTTTCCTAATTACAGCCAGATTGCTTTTATAGGGTTTTGTTTTCTTTTGTTTTTGGTTGTCATTTACAGAATGTTTGTTTTTAATGTGAAGTTGAAGGCTTTCATGGCCAGCATCCATAGTTTTTTTGTGGGTTTTTCAGGCTATGTGGCCATGTTCTAGAAGAGTTCAGGAATCAACTCTTCTAGAACATGGCCACATAGCCCGAAAATCCCACAAAAATGTTTGTTTTTGTTTTAAATTATTGTATTTATTTATTTAAGTTAAGGTAAGAGTTCCTTTACAATTGTGATATAAATATATAAACCAATGCAGAAATGCCTTCTCAGAGTCCACCTTTTCAGGGGTTTAAATCACATAGTCCTTCATATGTTGTTGAGAAACAAATACCATCAGCTTAAACTAGCATAGACAATAATGAATTCTCAATGCTGGGAGTTGCAATCCAACAACGTTTGGAGGCTGCATGATTCCCAACACTCTGACAGAACTTGATGGTAACTGGAGATAAAAGAACCCTTTTAGATTGGTTCCCCACATATTAAAAATGTCTTTCTCGGGGAGGTTTCCATGGCATGCCCTCTGATATCTTTTACAAGCAGAATATTATGTATTTCACTTTCCCAAGCTTATGATTTGCAAACAAAATTCTTTCAATTCTTTTTCTGCTTGTGTCTTGATTTTTTAAAAAAACAATCCTCTGCCATTTTTATTATTGCGTGTGCATTATTTTTTGTGTGTGCTTATTAGTGAGTGATAGTGTTAACCTTCTCCACCCCATCACTTTACAAATGTTAATATAAAAGAGTAGAATACAAATTTAGAAGTAAATTAATTTTGTGGTAACTAGTAAAATGCATACTTTCTTCTAGGATAGATATTAAGCATGTTTGTTTAATATTGTTAGCGCACAAGCACCTACATGCACTCGAGTTTCCATTCCACCATGCAATGTTCACAAGGAACACCAATACACATTCACACTACAGAATTATAGTACTATTTTCCCACTGTAATTGCCATGATCCCATCTTATGAAATCCTAGGACTGGCAATTTTGGGAGATACATTTAGATTTCTCAGCCAAAAAGCTCTAGTGCCTCACCAAACCACAAACCCAGGAACCCATAAAATGGAATTAAGGCAGTTAAAGTGAAACAATTGCTATAATTGTGTAGTGTGAATGGGCCCCACCTAATCAGAAAGCAGATTTTGCCTTGAAGCAGACTCTGTTTAGCCTTCAGCATATTGAAAGTCAACCAAGGCAAGGTTTGGAATCCCAGTATTTCAATTTATTGGTCAAAATATCACAATGTCATCTCTGTAGCTTCCTATTGACCCAGTGTTTTGAATGCATATCTGTTTTGGATTTTTCACTCCCATGCTTCCCTATAGTTATAAGTCAGTTTTGCCAACTCCCGTGGCAGGATGTGCTGCATGTTCCTAACCAGTTCTCGATTTTTGCACTTTTCAAACTACTGCATTTTGGGTTAGAAGAACCAAGGACATACTCAAGTATGGCCATTTCTGTGTTCCTAAAGATTAATTAAATGCACATCTTCAGTTCCCATTACTTCAATCGGAATTCCACAGGTTCATGTGAGGCCAACTGGGTCTTGAATTTCTGCCAATGCTTGTCAAGCCTGACCTGCAATGGCCCTGCTATATTAGCCCTAAGCCTCTTTTCAGCAAACTCTGACATATACAGACAGACACAGAGACATAGACACACATAGAGAAAGAGAGGGGGGAGCACACAATATGGGCTCAGATCCATCTGGAACTGGAATCAAACTCATAGTTTCACTTCCACTCACTGTCTGAAAAAGGTGGGTAAAAGGGTAGCGATTATAACTTTGCTAAGTTATTGAAATTCTAGCCTTGGTATAAGTGGACTGGATCATTTTTACGTATCCTGTATATAAAAGAAATTTATGAAAGAACAAAACCTACACAGACTCTATTATGATTAGATACTCTGGAAACAAATCATTTCTTTATGTCCATTCCATTGAACAGAGAAGGGCATTCAGGCACAGCTATAGTGCAACATCAGTCCTTTCCGTTTTAGTGATAGTGAGTAAATCACTTCATTTCTAACTGGCTGGCAGTCATTTATTGCTCAAGCGATGTGATCATGTGATCACAACAAGGCTTAAACTATCTGAAGACAAGCTGTCTGATTGCATTATATTTTTCAGGATGCCATGTGATTCAGAGCAGCCAGTTCTCAGCCTTTTCTTGGTTACCCCTAGCAACAGAAAGGCATGTGATGGGTCTTAGGTGGTATAGCAGCCTGGCGATCAAGAATACAAAGCTTTAAGCAAAATGAAGTAGACAGGAATATTGCTCTGAGTCCTTGGAATTTCCCAGCACATTGCACAGATAATTCTGTACCCTAATTCTGGGTGGGAAAGACAAAAATAAGGTGCTTGTACTACCAGTGTAACATGGGAGGGGGGCTGTTGTTGTTGCTATTCTGACATAGACAGAAAAGACACCCCCTCAATAAAAGGTGAACCTGTGCATTTAGAAATTATGGAGCTAAGGAGAAAAAAATGTAAATAACAGACTAGGCAGCCACCTTCTGTCAATGGTCCATGGCTACATAGCATATTTTTTGTACATGTTTGAAGATAAAGTAGTGTCATGAAATCTGTTCACTAAATGAAGAGGACATGGCAAGACATTCCATTTTAGTAATAGGAAAGACCCAAGGAATCATTGAA
This sequence comes from Sceloporus undulatus, assembly GCF_019175285.1. Lineage (NCBI taxonomy): Eukaryota > Metazoa > Chordata > Lepidosauria > Squamata > Phrynosomatidae > Sceloporus > Sceloporus undulatus. Next base: position 49,181,160 of record NC_056526.1, on the reverse strand, counting down.
TTCTAGTAAAGGAGAGGCAGCATTTCAATATACCATATCACAAAGCACACTCATGAACTCCATGGGAGAAGATGGGATAGGATAAGAGACAAAAGACAATAGACGATGCAAAGTCAATGGCTGGTTGATGAGGTAGTGGATTGATTACACCATCAATATAGATTGTGCTCCAGATAATGTCTTAAGGAAATAAAAGGACAGGTCCCAGTAGTGTGTACTCGGGCTTTGTAACATTTGGGAAATATGGATGACAATGCATTGCAAGAATGAAACAAGCTGCATAATTCAAAGGAAGGGGAAATCCACATGAAGGTGGCCTTGCAAACTGAGAGATCATCTGAAATAATTAATATGCTTTGATTCTAAATTGTTTGAAGGTGGTGCCTCTGAGATACAGAATATTTCTTCTGCTGTGATGAATTGGCAGATGAGAGAAAACTGTAATAGGGAAAAACATCTGCAAGAAAAAATTATGCTCAGACACAGCACTGCTACTGCTCTGGTCAAATTTACAACTCTCTATAGGCTCAAACAGCTTGATTAGTTTGACCCATACCTAAATCCACTTGATGAAAACTTGATATTTTTACTGTCTAACTTAAAATATTTGTATATTATATTTCCAAAAATGTTACAGTCAGTTAACTTACAAAAATCACACACATATTTCAGATTCAACTGATTTCTATTCTGAATCAGGCTGCTTGAGAGAAATTTAAGAGACACCCATTGCAAAGCAGGGCCCTTATGAAGCAGACCAAATTGGAATCTAAGTCTTAGATACTACTGTGTGATAATCTACTTAGTAAACCACAAACTGAACAGGAATCAGTAGTATGATGCAGCAGCAGCAGCAAAAGAAGAAGAAGAAGAAGTCACTTTTGTTCTAGGCTGCATCAATAAAAGTATAGTGTCTAGATTAAGGAAAGTAAGAGTACCACTCTATTCTGTTTTGATCAGACCTCATCTGGAATATTGTGTTCAGTTCTGGACACTGCAGTTAAAGGGGAATATTGACAAGATGCAATGTGTCCAGAGTAGGGTGACCAAAATTGTGAATGTATGGAAGCCATGCCCTATGAGGAGAGGCTTAGGGAGCTGCTTAGCTTGGAGAAGAGAAGGTCAAGAGGTGCCATGATAGCCATATTGAAGAAGGAGCAAGCTTGCTTTCTATTGCTCTATAGACAAGGACCCAGAACAATGGATTCAAACTTCAGGAAAAGAGACGCCACCAAACATCTTGGTGGTAAGAGCTGTTTGATAGTGGAATGCATGGCCTTGGAGGGTGGTGGAGTCTCCTTCATTGGAGATTTTTATACAGAGGCTGGATGGCCATCTGTTGGAGTCTTTCTGCATGGCAGGGGACTGGACTATTTTACCATTTTAATATCTTCCAACTTTATGATTTGATGATATCCTAGTCTTGTCTAGTCTATCAACTATTCTATTTAATGAGTCCATGTCCTTTAGAAATGGAGCGAAAGACTGTAAATTAATTAAATGAAGTAGTGAGTGAAAGCATACAACCACTCTATTGCTTCTCCCTTCATCCTGCTGAATAAATACCCTTTGACTGACCTGAACTGAATTAGCTCATTGACAGCTCTTACAATCCAACCACCTGGTTCCTATATCACTTGCTGGTGGGAGCATATGACATTGATATGAAGACTGGGAGGATTCCTGGATGATAGTGGTCTTGATACAGGCTGAACACTGATTTGGGTTAAAAGTTGCTAAATTTAAACCCTGAAAACATAATCACTGGTTTATACCGTATATTAGAGAATGTGTGTCTTTTACTGAGAACCTTGCAATAGCCTAGCACCAGGCCAAATGCCTGTCCAGTTGTAAACAAAGATATGAACAGACTTGACCAATAATAAATTTGTAGCATCAGCTGACTGAAGACAGCCAAAAGCCAAGATCTAGCACTACCCAATGTATTTATGTTATCTTCCAGAAGCTGATTGGAGGAAAAACAATGTTATGTCACCTTCAGGGGAGGAGACTGAGTGTTGACATAAATGGGGTTCACCAAAGATCTCTTATCTCATTGGACCAGATAGGACAGATAATAGGCTAAGCAGTGTGTAAAATAACCTGAGAAGAGATATAAATCAGACTGCCTTGCCAGTATTCACCATATGAAGAAGGTTGTTTAACAGCTGCACTGTTCCAAACTAATAAATTACCCAGACATACTGATATACACTGCTGGTAAGAGAAACAACTAGGATATGCTAAATAGAAAAAAATCCCATTGTGATTGTAATATGTCCATTATGAATGTTTATAGCTGTATAACAGAGGCTACTGCATGTAGTAATGCCAACTATATTAATGCTTGGAAGCCTTTGTGTTCACAGATGCTTGTTTAGAGATGCATAGTTTTTCAACAGAAGAATAAAATTTCTTAATGGATAAATGGAAGACCTATATTATTCAATATGATAATATACTTCTATATATTGACTGTAGAGACACCTGCTAGTGAGATGCAGAGATAAAGATTCTTATAAAAGTGTGACATCATATGTGCCATACACTGGGTTGTTATGAATGCATGATGCCTTATGTGCAGTGTAATGTAATGTGATGAAAGCAATGTGACCACACATTAACATGTCTGTGTTTTCTGTAGGGGGAGTATATATGTTTCTATATCTGTTATTCCCTATAATAAATATCCTACAAGATTATCAGAGGGCATGCTCATTCTCCCCTATAAATATCCTGAGATTATAATATTTAAGGTGACAAAATGGAGTGTTGATGTTAACTCTGCTTGTTAGTTTTTACCACCATCACATGTAGGATGCCTAGGCAACCAGAAGATGTTAAAGGGATCACAGGCAGAATATAGATTAGCTGACAAATGACAAAGATATAGGAATGTGGATCCATACCTGTTTCAGTCTGGCTGTATGTGTGTACATATACAAAAAGAAAACACACAGAATGTAAGTCACAATTTGAGGTGGGAGGAAGCAAGGAAAAGGAAGAAGAAGGAGAATCACCACCACCACCACAACACAATTACAAAAAGTGACACCGCTTGGAACATGGTACTTTATTCAACAGCACTTCAGTGATCCCCAGATTCTTGGACAGAATCCACATCATTGACAGATCAAAATTTGGTAGATTTTGAAACTGATATAATTATACTAAATTTCCAGGTGTGTGAAAATATATGATTTATATAATGAATTATATATGACAGTTTTCTGTGCTTTTAGTGATAGGATAATACTGGGTGAATCAGAAAGAATGGTGCAAGTAAAGATGTTATTATTGTGTTTTGTACTATTCTTTTTAATCACTTTTTGAATCACATAGCTAGGTACAGAATCAGAGTAAATGAAGATAACTGAAAATTTCTACCACAATTCTATCTTGAAAACATGAAATTATATTTGATCAAGTCTTGTTAATACTTGAATGAGAGGCTAACAGAAAATACCAGGGATCTCCAAAAAGGGCTAGGAAAGAATCATTCCTAAAACCTTGGAGAGCCACTACCAGTCAGAATTTCCAATACCAAAGTCAGAATAAGACAGCTTCTACATTACTAAACTTCTACTGTGGGACCAAGTTATTATTAAAAGTCCTGATAGTTGACTTGCATTGTTGAGAAACAATAATCTCCAATGAAAAGGCCTACTGTTAGCTCAGCATGCCCTAACAAAAAATCAAATCTGTTTGGGCTTCTCATAACATAGGAATCCAACCTTCTGGCCAAAAAAATTCAGTCCAAAAGTATTTTTCTTTGTGTGGGCAAACTGCAAGTTTGGATAAAGATTATAATAATTATACCTATAAAATTATTATTATGTTTAATAACATATCCCTGCCAAAGGCTTCTGGGCACCAGAAGGGAGGGGGGCTTAGAAAATATAGGTTTAAAAGAGATACCATGATGCAGTAAATTCTAGCTTGTAAATTATGTTCCCAGCCCAGGTACAATTTTAAAAGTCATGCTGTGACTGCTTTCTAACTACTTTATACAATAAATGTGGAGGGTAAGCTGTTGCAAAAAGAACTAGGACTTACTGTGGACTGAAGGGGGCCTCACCTTGAAATGGGAAACAGTCACTTCAGGTTGACCATTGAAGTAGTTCCAAGAGAAAGATTATGAACTATTGAGTTCTTGTTCAGTGATTTCATATTGTGACCAGTCTTCAGACCTCCTTTGTTCATGAATGGCTGCCTTAAGATCATTGACAGAGTGTCCTGGATCTATTTATCTTTCACATAAGAGATTGGCCAGTTTATCCTAGGTAGAATGCAATAGGGCATTGCTGGCAAATTCAGGCACTTTTTCAATGTAAAATGAATGTGTGCATGAATTCCTGATGCTGTGGATATCATTATGAGATTCCATAGTCATGTTGCTCGTGTTAGAGTTACCACGGGGACATACAGTGGTTGGCATCTGCATCTACCACAGGCTGTGCTTCCTATATGTTGATATCTTGTCATTTGCCAGCAGTGCCAAATAAAAAATCTTATCTCACAATCAAATGTCTTCACAAAATATATTACTTCTTTAAGGTCCTTCAAAATGTTTGAAAAGGGTGTCTCACATAGTTTCAAATAATTTGGTTTTCTTTAGTGGAAATGGTCTCTACTTGACTGCAAAAATCTGAGCAGGGTATGTCATGCTCTTCCTCTTGTAAAATCTAAGCAACAAAAAAGCACAAGCTTGAAACTTTCACAATAAAGTGCTGGAGAACACTACGTGTTACTTTTCCTGTGGAGCCAAAATATGTTGTCTTAACTCCCAGCAAGTGACACTTCAGTTTGCAAGGAATCCCACAGATTTCAATTAGCAGTGCTACTGTAGCAAAAATGGAAAATAATCCCTGGAATGATAACAATCACTAATTGCCAAAGAAAGCGTCTACCTAAGTTTCAGAGTGAGTTTTTGCCCTTTGGAAGAAAAAATCACATTAAAATGGATTACTCACAAAGTATCCTTTTAAAACATAGAATATTAGAAGACAGACTGCAGATTTAAAACCTGATTATTTGGGTTATCTATAAACATAGGAATACTGCAAGAGTTGTTTATATTTAAAAGAAACGTCTTAGGCCTTTTCAACGTTGTAAGAAAAGAAGTACAAAAGACATGCATGCTCTTTTTTGTACAAGTTAAATAAGTTGTTGCAAAACTGGAGCTCAAAATCTTCCACATAGAGCTCACAGATAACATGTTACTGACCCCTAGTCTAAACTAATTTTAAAACTGAGCTAAACTGAACTAAAACTAAAGTCCTTGCCCACCCATATAACTTGCATGGAAGCAATGTATGTCCCTGGGGAAAATTCATGCTCATCATGCTAGGCATCATTTTGTTCTTTTTAAAAATCTTTACTTTATGCTGTAGGTTATGATTTAAAGATATACTCATGATCACATACTTAATATCATATACCAGTTTTAATACAAACAGAACTTTACAAGGAAGTTACACCTGACACTTAGACACTGAGATATTCACCCAGGTACCTAAAAGGATGAGAGTTTTAGAGTACCTGGGCTTCATGCCAGTTTTGGGATTAGAAGAGATAATCTGGCTGTTAGACATGTGGAAACTGAAAACTTGACCTTTTGAACTTAACACATTTATTGGGGCATCTTGGTTGGAATTATGTTGGGGATAGCCACCTGCATATCTTGTCAGTTCAGCTAGGCAGTGGCTGGACCGTCTATTGGCTTTCATGGGGAGATTTCTGAGACCTCCTCATTCAAGCATTCTCTCTTGCAAGACAGTCTGTGGAGACTCCTGGAATGCCATCCAGACATAGCTCTATTTTCCAAAACAAACTAGACATCTTGGTTTTCTCCAAATCCTATGGCTCTCAACAGGAACGTAGCTGCAAGTTATGATTTACAGATGTACTCATGATCACATAGTTAACATCAGATACTAATTTTAACACAGATAGAACTTTATAAACCTGATGATTGTCTCTTGCTCTCTTTCTCTTTTTCCCCCCATTTAATTTTATTTCATTGTGGGGAGAGAGTCTACAAAATACCAGCAGCAACAACAAAAATGATACCTAATTATGGAAAATGATCACTGAGGGGAAAAAGACACTTACTGATTGCAGACCATAGTATAGCAAGCATGTCCTTATGAGACAGACAGAGCTGAATAGCCTAAGGCAGAAGCTGGCAATATCCAGCCCACAGGGTGCATGTGCCCTTCGCATCTCCCCTTTTTGCAACCAAAAGAGACTTGCACTCTTGGAAGCCTTCAGGAGGTGCAATTCTTTTCTATCTAAAGCTTGTTTTAGTAAAAGAAATAAAAGAAGCCAGTTCTTTTTTAAAATGCTTTTGTCACTAGTTGTTCTGGGAGGGGCTGGTCCACAGTCCATGCTTGGTCCAGGAAGAAAATGACCCCTTGGACTTCCAAAGTTGGCTATACATAGTCTAAAGAGAAATGTACTACTCTTGAAAGATTCTCTCTCTTTCTCTTTTTTTATATTATAAAACATTTATTGATACTTCTTATATTTGTACAATGTGAAATTCTTATAAATCTTGAAAAACAAATTTGGCATTATAGAACAGTATAATATAATATAATACTACATATTATAGCACATTAATATTGTTTAACATAACTTCATCTTCTGTAATTGAAACAGCATTTCCTTTTAATGTTTTATATTATTAGTAAATTTTACACGGAATTAGTACAGTTAGACAATTTTCCTTTAGTATCACGTGTATTCTCAGTACTTACATTTCTCTTTCTTATCTCTTAATTGATATCAATAAATTAATAAATATATGAATGTATATAATTGTATATAAGATTCTCCCCCCATATATACACACACACACACACACACACACGTATGATTCTTCTTTGCACGGAGAATTCTTTCTTCTCTCTTTCTCTCAGAGCTCACTTATTTTACTTATCTTAGCAAATAGAGGGTTCATTCAAATAGAGAACTGTCCTTTGTAAAGTAGGCTGGATGGGCTGAGTTTCTACATCAGGTTGTATAGTGTAAGGTCCCATACACACTATACAGTTACAGCACTATGGTTCTACTAACTGCAGTTATTTTATCCTGTAAAATCCTAGCATTTGCAGTTTAATAAAAGATACTTAAAATTCTCAGTCAGAGGTCTAGTGCCTCATTAAGATACAGCCATGGTAGTTAAAGTGAAATCATAGTGCTATAATTGTGTGATGTGAAAAGGCCCCTACTTGATCCTTATGTTCAATAGCAATGTTGCATAACTTCAGATGGATACATCTCAGCCAAGACGGACATCAGCATATGGAATGGCACCATATGTACACTTCCACTCTCACAGCCTTGGAACAAATGCAGATGTTACCCATTGGACAAAAACGTACAAATAGTTCCATAGATGAATGTTTGCAACATTCATAGTCACCCAAAGAGATGTATAGATGGATCTCATACAAATGATTGGGTATGAAGGGTGTAAAGGCTTAGCCTAAGAGATGTGTTTTTTTCTAAGTATATTCTGACCAGTTAAAAACATACATTCTGGAGACTTTTGCTCTCTTGGGAAATTTTTTAATAGGGAATGTGCATGTGATTATTTATTCCTAATCAACAGTTAAAATGCATTGACTTTTTGATGTTGAGTGATATTGGAGCAATGCTTTGAAAATACTACTGAATATCTAAAGGAGCTAAACATGGGTCTAATGGTTGGGCCAGTGCAATCCATTTGCAGGCTATAATGACCCGCATAGTCTTCTACCATAAACTTTAGATCACCTTCAGTCATTTGTTGTTTTTTTAAAAAAAAATAATGGCAGCATAATAAATCAGTTAGATTGTCAAATTAGTTAATAGAGAAAGGTAATTTAGTAAATGCAATCCACATAATAGAGACAATTTTGTAAGGCTCATCTAGTTTTCAAAACTGAAATGATATCAAACATAATCCTACTAAAAATTCAAAGTAGTTGGCAAACCAGGCATGTTCTTAGAAAGCAGTGGTTGGACCTTTTGTGGATTTAAATTTTAATAACTCTTAATTGGGTCATAAAGCTTCATACAACCATGTGCCTTTGGATCCCAACTCTGCCAATTATATATTTTTTAAAAATGGACTAACAAAGTGTTCAGGATTAACGAAATCATATTCCTCACTGATGATCACTTGCCAGGTGAAAATTTAATGAACCACATTAGCTTAGCCCATAGCTTACAGAATAAGAAAGTAAGCCTTGTTATATAACTTCATCTGCAAGTAATTCTCTTTTTGTCATAGATGCACATGTCAAGGATTACTTGGGATCTGCAAAATTTCTAAGATTTACATTTCAGTTGCTTTTAACATACGGCTGTCCATCCCAGTGCTCTCCCATCCAAGTCGACACCTATTTCAGAACACAGTAATCTTAGCTGTCCTTTATTAGTTGATTGGGTCACCACCTAGTTCTCTTCAAAGGCTGCATCTGTACTGCAGAAATAACCCAATTTGACACCACTTTTACTACCATGACTCAGAGTTACAGAATTCTGGAAACTGTAGTTTGTTATGACAACAGAGCTTTCTGACAGAGAAGGCTATATGTCTCACAAAACTATTGTTTCCAGAACTCCGTAACATTGAGCTACAGCAGTTAAAGCCCTGGTGGCGCAGTGGTTAAATGCCTGTACTGCAGCCATTCACTCAAAACCACAAGGTTGCGAGTTCAAGACCAGCAAAAGGGCCTAAGCTCGACACAGGCTTGCATCCTTCCGAGGTCGCTAAAATGAGTACCCAGACTGTTGGGGGCAAATTAGCTTACTTGCTAATTAGCTTACTTGCTGTTCACCGCTATGATCTTTGGAATAGCAGTATATAAATAAAACAAATTATTATTATTATTAAAGCAGTTTCAAACTGGATTATTCCTGCAGTCTAGATGCTTCAAGAGTGTCCAGGAGAGGAGATTCCATGACTCTAAGACAAAAATTCAGCTTTCATTTTAGTGCATTTGTCTATCAGATGTTATTTTTACTAATGTTGTTCTCTATGGGGAAATACCAACCACCGAGAAATGGCGGTCTGCAGGCACCTGTTTTTACTCCGGAGGGATGGCACAGCCCCCAAACTGAATGCCGTCACTCTGGAGTAAAAAGAACCCGGAAAAAAATAGGTTATTTTTGCGCTGCCAGAAGCTGCACCTTAGGACTGGAGCGTGGCTTTAGCACAGCTTCCGGCCTCTTAGGACGCATGCATCATTTAAACAGCATCCCTCCAAAGTGACCTGAAGCAGCTTTATTTTGGCATGTCTGTTCAGGCCCTGTGATTCTATTTTATGATTCTATGAGGGTAAGTGATATAAACTTATAACAGTTTGCTGTTTAGACAGTTAAGTGTGACAGTTCACATCTCACTATTGTGGTTATACCCCTGCTCAAATGTAATTCAAGTGTAACTGCTTAAAATCCAACCATCAGCATGTGATGTCCACTCCAATTAGCACTAGCCATTGCTTCTGCCTTCCACCATAGAGAAAGGAGTTTGTGTGTGGATCTTTTGTTGAAACAGCATATATCCAGACAAAAGCCAGACAGCTTCAGCCAGCAGATCTACACAAAGATTAGAGCCTCAATAGTAAATCCAGTTTAGAAAGACCCAAGTTTGGATAGCATCTCTGTGTACATTACCAAGGTATTTTCTCTCAGGATGTCTTTAGTGTTGTATTGTTAAAGAGTAAACATCAGTTATTAACTGTCTGAGAAAAGCAGGCTTCTAATGTCAGGATAAATGGGCAGGGAAAATTATAGAAAATTTTACCAGATATCAATTTATCATAAATTTAAACACCAATTTAGAGTTAACATAAATATAGTGAAGTTCCCCTTTGTGATGTAAACTTGTTTGTTAGATTTTTAGTGTAGATGTAACATATTGACACTTTCATACTAACCTTCCTGTCTCTTTTCTGTTTGTAAGATTTACTTATTTGTCTGTAAAATTTATTTCTTTTCATTTCAGTTACATGCTCAGTTTTGATATTTGATGGTGTTCAAAAGGTCCAGATTTTATTTTTAGAGATCTATTTAGAATAAATTTGGATCAATTATGCAGGATGAAAGAAAAATGTAAATGACTGAGTTTTAATCTGTTTGAGATTTTAGCAGTGAATGGAACCTCTAAATTTTTCAATTTTGTAGACATGGGTTGCCTTTTAAGTGCATTTAGTGACTGGATTAAATATTATGTACTAATATTACATTAGTACATTACAAAACTTACTGGAACAAAAACTAAAATGTTAATCCATGATTTTACAGTTTCATGATTTTGTTATCGTTTGTTTTATTGTTTTGAAAACTCCTTTTCTCATTCACCCACACAGTAAAAGGGAATGAATGAGATTAAAAATAAATACATAAAAACAAGAAAGTTTCAGGAAACAAGGCTTCTTTGGTAGTGCAATTCCAATTTTTAAAAGGGGGCAAGAAAGCACAATACAGAACTGGGTAATATACGTACCAGTCCAACAATGCAACCACTAAACAACAGATGTGAACCTTTCCTTCTGACATATATTTATACTTTATCCCTACAAAATACCTTTTAATTATATTATATATTGCCATTAAAAATACACTGTAATTTCTTGGAAAATTAGTCAATTGTTCAGAAAATATGGCAGTGGTCCAATCTGTGGCTTTTATCACAGGTGGCAATACTATAGAGACCAGGAATATTAAAAGTGTAGCCCTTCAGATATTGCTGGACTGCAACTCCCAAAAGTTAGCAGCCTTTGCATTTCTGTACTTACTAATTTATTAGTTTATAGAGATTTGGGCACAGCAAATATTTATGGTGTCTTCCTTTTTCCTTCTTTTACCATACTTAATTTGTTCCTGCATCACTCTGAACAACAGATTACTCTTCCTCCTCTTCCATTAAACCATGTGTGAGATTATGCACAAGTACTGCAAATAAAACTCTTTTTATACGTTTTACAAACAAGATTTAGCTTGTTTCTTTTTCCTTCTATACCTGGTGGACAGGTGAGTATGGGACTGGCTTCTGTCTTATCCAAGGTCCACTATTGTCTTTTTTGTTTTTCATGGTCAAATGCTGTTTATAAATATGTGCTTAAAATATTTTCATAGATGAAGTCTTGGACAATCCCCTGCACTCCCTTTTTTATTGTAATTAATTCAAAGTGTATGAAATTGAAGTAATCAAATATTCCTGCCCCACTTAACCAGTTTTCTTTTCTCCTTTCCTCCATTTATCCTATTTTAAGACCTTGAGGGTACAGAATGGTTTCCTACCTGCTTGTTGTAAAATACCATGTTCATAGGTGGCATAATAAATATCCTCAACTTGCTGCTCCATAGAGTGCTTCCAAGTGGTAAGGATCCTGTTGGGATCAGGCCCAGGCATACCCAGAATAGAACATTAGGCCACCTGCAAAAAAAAAAGTTGTCAGGCACTGCAAACAGCAGGATGCTCATACCCACTGAAAACATGACACCATGGGTATTACACAGTCTGGGAAAGTATTCAATGCAAAATCTGGTCAGGATTTTGGGGTTCACTTTCATTTGTTGCAGCCTGATGATGTCGGCTAGATACTCAGATCAGTCAATTCCACCACATGCAAGCTTGCCCCTCAGTCATCTTGGGTTGATACGATCTACTAAAGTGGGATTGATTGGGTGAGTCCAGGGTGCCTTGCTCTGCTAGTGGGAAGTGTTTGCTCTCATTAAGGAGTTTGTAATGTGCCCTGTAATGAAGAGGACCTCCCCAGACATGGGGGTATGCAATTGTATGGTGGCTGGACAGTTTCAGGCATTCTAGGAGAAAACAGTTTATTGGTACCCATTTCAATCTGGTTTCAAACCAGAACATGTAACCAAAATGGCCTTTGTCACTCTAGACAGTTGTCTATTCCAGGGGACAGATACACAGAATGCTACGTTGTTAATCTTCCTGAATCTCTCAGTTTCTTTTGATACCATCAGTCAAGCTATCATACTGAATTGGCTGTGTGGGATGGGAGAAAAAGGCAACATGTTACAGCATCTCTATGCTTATCTGCATGACACATTTCAGTAAGTAACATTATGGAATTCTGTTCAGCTGTATGGCTATTAAACTGTGGGGTGGCAAAGAGTCCCCTCTTATTCACCATGCCATTTAATATCTGTCATGATATTAAATGCCATGAAGTTCCTGGATGAGGTCACTGAAGTTTGTAGTTGGGGAGCCATCAGTATGCTGATGGCACCCTCCTTTATTTTTCCTTGTCATTGGAGTCAGTTGAGGTTGTGCAGGAGTTGGACCAGAGCCTGGATGCTGTAATGGGCTGGATTCAGATTGAGTAAACTGAAGGTGCATAACAATAAGATGGAGAGTCTGAGAACTGGTGATTCATATGCCCATATAAGTGGACTCCCAGTTTCGTTGTTGTTCGCCTTAAAGTTCACATCAGTTTATAGAGACCTTATTCTAGATTTTTCTTGGCATTACTTATTCAGGGGAGATTTGACATTAGCTTTGTGTAAGGCTGAGAGAGGGTGATTCTTGATTCTTGAAGTAGCACATCCCCATATTTGTCTGCCTGAGTTCTGAGGTCTTCTCAGGCAGTCTCCTTTCTGCTCTACCAATTGGAGAAAACACTGCTCCACCAATTGGAGCTGTGGCATCTTGGTTGTGGAATGCCCCCCTTGGAGACCTAATTGGTACCACTCTCAGTCTGGCACCAAACAAACAAACAAAAACACAGCTTTTTCTCAAAAACCTTTGGAGCCTAGCAAATTTATTGAAAAACACTCATGAATGTTTTAACCCCTTTCATTATTGAGTATACTTTTAATCTATTTAAATTCTGTTGTTTGAAATTGTAAATCATTTTAAACTGCTTAAATTACTGCCTTGAAATCCAGTTATATGGGATGGAATATAAATATTTCAATAAATAATATAGATTCTGTACATGGCACTTTAAAAGGGAAATAAATAAACAGGTTTACCTGCTTCCAAGAAGCAACTAATATCTCAACCCTTCCTTTTATTTTAAAAATCTATTTTCAATTCAGGTTACTTCAAAATATAGGAAGCTACCCTTCATCGAGCCAAGCTATTGAAGCGTATAGGCCAGTATTATCAACACTGACTGGCAGCAACATTCTCCAAAATAATTTCCTGGCTCTCCTTGGTGATTCCTGATATTTCCTACTGTCATCTTGGCCAAAGCCTAATCATCCCTGATCTTGCTTTGCTCTCAAAATCAATGATTCGGCCAACACGGAGGATTTTCTTGCTTTGCTGGAGTGAGATAAAGTAAAAATGAATACACTTCAGTTTGGTCTAGTTATTTCGTGATAGTAAATAAGAATTAGAGTGGAGCCTTTACCTCCAAGTGAGGAAAAAAACACAATTGTGCTTGTATGGTTATCAGGCTACCACTGTTGGATCAGAGATAGTGTTAAAGAAACAATAAGGGGGAAATTACTCCTGCTGTTCTGCAGAAATGATAGTGTTAATGGAATAGGGATCATACGAATGGAAAAGCAGAAGATAAATACCGACAGAGAGGTGTAGAAGTGTGTGTGTGTGTGTATGTGAGAGAGAGAGAGAGTGTGTAATGTTTACACCCAACAAAGAAATTCATTCATGCTCCCTTTTGTTAAAGATACACACAGCTAACAAGAAGAGCGTCTTGCATTTTTCTTGAAGTCCACTTCAGCTTTCCAATTATGTAATCTATAAGTGAAACATTGTCTCCCCATGTGCCTTAGAGATGCTGGTATCAGATAATTTTTCTCTGCCAGCTCCCCCAGAGCAAAAGCTTTGATCCCTTTGTAAGCTTGCCTTTCAAAATGTGAAATTCCAGCAACATTAAAGGAAAATAGAGATATAAACATGTATTTATTCTGAGCCAAAATGAGTGGTGGGAAATCAAGCCTACAGGTTTTATCCTTCAAATATCAACTTACTACACAGACTTTTCTAATCATCTTATTGTCATGAGAGATCAATTCCATAACATTTGTGATCAAAGCATTGGGCTAGACCATGGAGTCATGTCTGCATTGGAAATGAACTCCTTCTTGGCGTAATGCTGGTTCATCACTTTGAATGTGATTCTGAGATGACATGAACACAGTGACCAGCTTTCCCAGTTACAACTGGATCTTGTTTTCACGTGCTTGTTGGGTTACGCCAGGGCAGATGAGTTATTAATGAAGCCTTGTCATAATCTTCAATTCCCAAAATCCATTCACTGTCTTCATGTGATTGCTTTGTTGTTATTTTTGTATATATTGTACAAATGGATATTATTTCTGCCTTTAAACATTTTGCATCTTCCTCCACTGCATTTTCACAACCTCATTTAGATCTAACCTGCACTGTAGAATTAATGCAGTTTGATACTGCTTTAACTGCCATGGCTCAATGCTATTGAATTCTGGGATTTGTAGTTTTGTGGGATAGCAGTTCATAAATAAATATATGGTCTCTCTATTATTTTATAAGTATTTGATACCTATTTCTCAAAATATAAACCTCCTGTTGAAAATATTTATCTATTTAAGTAGTTGTTGATCACCTCTCAGCTCATCAGGACTCTCAGGGCAATGCACAGCAAATAAACAAAGATAAAAACATGTAAAAATCAGTCTTTAAAAACAGACCAAGCAACTTAACAATTAAAGGAATCCCAGATGTCAACCATGATTATAGGAACCAAAGACCATATTTTTTTCTTATTCTTATTTATTTTATTTATCTGTATCCCGCCTTTCTCCCGATACAAGGACTCAAGGTGGCTAACAATAAATTTAGAATAGTATAAATTTAAAATGTTACAAAGGCATTAAAATCTAGATACAAAGTTTAAAAACAATTAAACAATTTTAACAAGAGAAAAACATTACACATTAAAAATTAAAATTTGTTAAAAACTCTATACAAATCTTAACATCTGAATTACATAGCATTTAAAAACCTAGCTGTTGTCATTTAAAAAAGCCTGAGGGCAGAGGAATACTTTTACCTACTGCTAAAAGGAGAGCAGGGTGATGCCATCCTGGTCTTTCTGGGAAGGAAGTTTCAGACCCTGGGAGCAGCCACTGAGAAGGCCCTCTCCTTTGTTCCCACCAAACAAGGTTGAGAAGGGCCTCTTCTGATTATACTGGTGCTCTCATAGACTTGTAAAGGGAGATATGATCCTTGAAATAGCTTGGACTCAAGCCATGTAGGTCTTTCTATGTCAAAACCAGCACTTTGAATTGTGTCCAGAAATAGCCCAGCAGCCAAAAAAGCAACATGAGAGTTGTGTACTCCCTACAGCCAGCTTCAGGTAACAATCTTGCTGCAGCTCTTTGGACCAACTGAGGTTTCTGAACACTTTTCAAAGGCAGCCTCACATAGAATGCATTACAGTAATCCAAATGGGATATAACCAAGGCATGTACAACTGCGGCCAGAACAGGAACAGGCGCAGTTGGTGCACTAGCTTTAACTGTGCAAAAGCACTCCGGGTCACTACTGAAACCTGGACCTCCAAGCTCAGAGCTGAAGCCAGGAGTACCCCCAAACTGCAAACCTGTGTTTTCAGGGGACGTGTAAGCCCATCCAACACAAGCAGAATCCCTATTCCCAGATCTGTCTTTTGATTGACCAGAGCACCATTATTATAAGACTTCAGTTTGTTCACTTTCATCCAGCCCACCACAGTTGCCAGGCACCAGTTTAGGACAGGAACAACTTCCTTGGAATTAGGCAGAAAGGAGTGAAAGAGCTGAATATCATCAACATATTAGTGACACTTTACTCCAAAACACCAGACAACCTCTCCCATCAGTTTCATGCATATGTGAAATAATATAGACAACAACAATGAACTCTCAGGGAACCCACAGGCCAATGGCCAATGAGTTGAACAGTAATCCCCCAGCACCACCCTCTGAGGGCACCCCTCCAAGAAAGCCACTATAGAACAGTACATCCAAACCCCATCCCAGGGAGGTGACTCAGGAGGATACCATGACTGATGATATCAAAACTGCTAAGAGGTCCAGCAGACCAACAGGGACACACTCCCTCTGCCCAGTTCCCTACATAGGTCATCCACCAAGATGACCAAATCTGTTTCTGTCCCATAATCATACAAAACAGTATGGCCTTGGCTACCAGCTGAAAGCTTAGGAAGAAAGGAGTCAATCTGACTTCCCTTGGGAAGGAGTTCCACAACCTCTAACTCACCAGTAACCATCAGAGGTTGCTGAGTACATGAATATATGGCAACATTGTGATGACATAAAAATACCAACATGACTGTTGGCTCTGTAATAGCTGTCGCACTTTATTAATCATTTGTTGATGGTTATTGGAAACTTTTGTGAAGAGTGCCCTACCTGTACATTTCATAGACCTCATCCCACAATTTTTCTCACCCTAGTAATGTAATATTTCTTCCTTTTAATGCAATTAAGAATGGGGAAATATAACTGTATGTGGCATAGCAGTACAAACCATCTTGCATATTTGTGAAGAAATCAACTCTATCAGGAAAAAAGCATTACCAGTAGCATGAAGTTGTTGCCACTGAAGAATGGTAATAACTTCCAGCTCAACCCTGAAATTTGCTCATTTGTGTACTACAGTGCTGTTTGATAAGACTTCTTCAAGTCTTTTATCTACAAGTAGGTTAACACAGTCAGCACTGCCCAGGTGGAAAAATCACATAGAGCCCATACAGACAGGCCAAAATAAAGCTGCTTCAGGTCACTTTGGAAGTTTGCTGTTTAAATGATGCATGCGTCTTAAGAGGCCAGAAGCCATGCCAAAGCCATGCTCTGGTCCTAAGGATTGGAGCACAGTTTTGGCGTAGCTTCTGGCCTCTTAAGATGCATGAGTCATTTAAACAGCAAAACTCCAAAGTGACCCGAAGCAGCTTTATTTTGGCCTGTCTGTACAGGCCCATAGGGATACCAAATTTCATAACTATGATATTCCCTCATGGCAATAAAGAGCCTAAATCCAGATGCTAATCCCAATTAGAGCAGAAGATCTATTGAATCAACTGATAAATGCTAAATTAATATTCCTGTAAATCCCAGTGGTTCTATGGACTTACTCTAGTTAGGAATAGTAAACAGATTAGGCCAAGGAATCCAGTCCTGACACTCTGCTAGACTCTTAAGATTTATAGCCATTCTTTGTGCTTCTGATGGTGTTTATCACTAGAAAATACTCATTTGTTCTGTGCTCACTTGGCATGCTTTAATGTGGTTGTTCACTGATTATAATTTCCAATCACATGAACTAGTGAGTAAAGGCTATTACACAGAGCCCTTTAGCTAAAGAAGACATTTTTCAAATGAAGGTAATTGGACCAAGTGATCTCTGTGCTATTATTTAACTTTAAAAAGTATGACCATACAGCTGGAACACACCATTGAAATGTAAAACAAGAAGAAAGCAAAAAGCAATTTATTTAAAACTTTAAAAGCTGAACAGATGGATTTGGGGCAAGAAGAATGTGTAATACATTCCAAGTATGCAGATTTTGTCATTATATTCTGATCAGACAAGAACTGATCCTTGTCTGAAGAAATGGTGGTCTTTGCCGTCTAGTGGCAAACAAGGGAAATGGCTAATCGCTTTGAGACAGCCTGCCTCATCAGCACAGTTTCT
Organism: Sceloporus undulatus; assembly: GCF_019175285.1. Classification (NCBI taxonomy): domain Eukaryota; kingdom Metazoa; phylum Chordata; class Lepidosauria; order Squamata; family Phrynosomatidae; genus Sceloporus; species Sceloporus undulatus. The sequence continues at coordinate 49,163,486 of NC_056526.1, read as the reverse complement.
TTGCTTATCTACACAATTAGTTTGGACACTTTGGGGCCAATTTACCTGCTATTTCAGCAGCCCTACTGGCTTTCAGGCTCTTGCAGTGAGCTGATGTCAGCTGAGACTAATGTCCAAAGCTATTTATCAGAGCCATGGCCTTAAAAATGAAACATTATAGATGACAATCAGTCATAAATAAATAAACATTCTCTTTAGTATTGGATTACAAAATTTGTATTGGGTGAATGTTATGTAAATGTCAATAAACCAAAAGGGAGATTTTTTGGTGCTTAAAAAAAAACCTTCTTTGTTAAAACCAACTTTGACTGTTCTGTATTATTTTGAATCCCTGCTGATTCTCTCATCCTCCATGTCTCTCATGTTTCACTTTATGCAAACATGATTAATTTTAATTATCTTTTTTGATGGATGCCCCCCTTCTTTTATATAGGAATACTAGATGACACTGAAGGAAAGGGAATACTAGGTTTTTGACCTGTTACAGTTAGTAGAACTGTGTATATTTGAAGGCAAAGAACTGCAGTGGTAATTAGTAAACTGCATAATAAACCAAATCACAGTAGTTAAAAAGTATGCAACCTTCAAACATGCACTCATAAATATGAAACAACAGAAACCAACCACATATGAGTTCCACACAATATATACTGTAATGCATTATGGATATAAGCAGAATATACAATTTGTTGTAAGACATGCAGACTTCTATAAATTCTTAGCCCACTCGCTGAAAAAAACAAACAAACAGATGCACTTGCTAAAGGGGGAAAAAATCAAGAGCTGACAGTCGGTTTCATCTCTTGAGCTGTGGCACACAGATTTCTTCAATATCTATAGGTTGGATATTACAACTTCCTGGGCTGCTAAATCAAGTGTTTACTAGGCTACTGTACTCCAATGCTGCTAAATCTATTGAGAAGCTGAGCTTGTACCTAAAAATGTTTTCTGCTTTGTTTTACTTCTCTGACAAATATTGATGGTTTGGAGGTCAGTTATTCCATGCAAGTCTGTTGCCAATATATTGTACTCAGAAGCCCCCACCGTTAGAGATAGGTTTCAGGAGCTTTTCACACTGACCTAAAGAGTATTGAAGTTGAACCATAAGCCACTGTCAGAGGTGAGCCAGGAAGGGAATAAGTGAATCAGAAATGAAGAAAATACAAAAACCACATTGGGGGAGAGTCGCTAGGATCTGTGGATACCTGTTGTGTGTAGTAAGCCTCTGTACTGCAGGTGTAAACTTCTCCCTGAATTACATTCAGGCTCTAGATGGACTCTACCCATCCATGCGGGCAAAGAATATAAGAGAATTCTTGTTGTTGCTGGGATGTCTTGAGCAACTAGATCTTCTTGAGCAATGGTGTGTTCCTTGGCTTTTCTTTGTTTTCATAGAATCATAGAGTTGGAAGAGACCACAAGGGCCACCCAGTCCAACCCCCTGCCATGCAGGAACTCACAATCAAAGCACCCTTGACAGATGGCCACCCAACCTTTGCTCAAAGACCTCCAAAAAAGGAGACTTCACCACTCTCCAAGGGAGTGTGTTGCACTGTTGAACAGCTCCTGGGAACTTTTATGTAACCCCTCTGCTGTTTTCCTGCTACTTTTTCTGATTATCCCACAAAATGGACATTGCTGGAGCTGGCAGAGGATTTTAAAAATCTTTTTTAAAATAGTTTTTTCTTGATGTAATATGTGAACGTTCACGCTACCATGGATTCAGGAGGTTATTTTCCCCTAGTGCTTGCACTGTAACCTTTAAACTAGCCCTCAGCTGTTTTCCTGCTACTTTTACGACAATCCCTGCTTTTACAATGCTTCCATAACCAGATGCTCAGACTTTGCCAGGGCCAGCGGTAGGATTTTTAATCCTTTTAAAATAGTATGTGAATATTTGTGCTATCGTTGATCTATGGTTCACATTTTCCCCACCCTACACAGTTTTAATTTCACTCTGCTGTTTTCTTTCCCTTTTGTTGGGAAGTTCCACATCCCCATATGTTCAGTCATGGCCAAACCTTGATAATAGGTAGTCTTCTGGGAGGCATGTGTTTATATTTTATTGCAGTGTCACCATCAATGACAACGGAAGTTGATCTATGTATATGAGCATCACTTGATGGGCAGAAAAACCCCCCCCCCCCCCCGAGAATGACTGAGTGTGATCAATAAGGAGACTGCATCTTAAATCATTACTTTTGTCAGTGTGAACATCAACTGAGTTAAATTGCACTGGAGAGATTCGATCGGGGTAAAGATAGTGTGAACTTCTATTTGGAACAGATTTGGTATTAGATGAACGAATCTGCTTGCATCAATCCAGAACAAAAGTGTTAGTGAATGGGGCCATAGTCCAGTGCTATCACACTGGCCCTCATGAAGACCATAAACTACTCCACAGACCAATAAATGGTTCCTACAGCAAATCAAGCTTGAATTCTCACTAGAAACTAAAATGACTAAAAATGAGGCTATCTTTGGACACATCATGACTTTATTGGAAAAGAGGATAATGATGGGTAAATTGGAAAGCAGAAGGAAGATAACATTACAGATGGATTGATTCAGTCAAGAGAGCCACAGTCCTGAGTTTGCAAGAACTGAAGCAAGACTGTTGATGACTGGAGCTCTTGGAGGTCTCTTATTCAAAGGTCACCAAAAGTTGAAATCAGCTGGATGGAAAATAATTTCTGTGCAGAATAATTTCCCAGAACTCTTTGATATATGCAAATACTGGGCAAGAGTTGCACCGAAATATTCGTTTCCTCTGCAACAGTGATAAAACCGTGGAAGTTATCCTTTCTGATTTGTGAATGTTAAATAGTAGAATATTTCTATCAGTTTAAGGCATCACAAATGTGTATGCATTAAAGTTTTCTTCAAGCTTCAGCAGTTGCTCCTTTAGGTCTTCATGTGCTGTTGAAAAGTACAGAGTTGCATTCACAAGAGTTACACATGTAACATTCCCAGAATAATCTTTTGAATGTCTTATCTTCTGCTTTAGAAGTGGTGAGAAAACAGCAAATGTATCTATCCTTTCACCTTCAAACATATTTTTCAGTGCAGCCTCATCTGGGAACCAAATTCTGCCACTCCCTTTGACTCATCCCTTTCCTTCTCTACAGGATGTCTATCTTCTCATTTTTAGAACTGGCTTGTTAAAGTGTGAACATTTGCATAGATGGTCTCTTCATGGTGACAAGGAATCAGACCCCATTCTCCCTCTAAAAGAAAGGGTGTTATGTTTGACTAGATACCCAAATCAGTCACTAGGGTGGCACTGAATGCACTCTGGGGATTGCCACTATTTCTCCCACAATTGCTCTGAGTTGAACAGTTTTGCTAGTGCTGGACTAGCAGAGGTCCTGTTCAAATCAGAGCAAATGTACGAGGTGCAACAATAGAATGCAGAGTGGATTCACTTTCCCTGCAGCAGTAGGTCTGCTGACAACTTCTTTAGACACTCCACTGCAAATACAAATCCCACAGTGATCATCTCCACAGATTTGGAGAAAGAGGTTAATCCTGTGTAGTGACTGGCTAGTCAGAGACTGGAGACAAACCCCTATGTTAAGCAGCCACGACTTAACTAGACAAAGAATTGCCCACAGATAATCTCTCTATTCCCCAAAAAGAAAAGCTGTACTGCTGGTGTTGTTTACACATCTTTTAGATTTCTAGGAAAACAAAATTTAATTGTTTTAGGAGAGGGGCTCTAGAAGTTTCAGTACGATCTTTCCCTTCCCCTTCTTAGCAACATTTATTGTTCCACCTCTCTCTTTTAATCACTAATTTACTTCCCCCAAGGGAACGCTGTGAAGGGTGAAGTCTGACTTCCTGCCTATTAGCTAAACAGCTGCAGCCACAGGAATTACCAAGAAGTAGAATCCAAAAAATGAGAAAGGAAATAAAAGCTTTTCAGTTATTAAAGGAACTATTACAAAGTAAGAACAACAAGATGCATGTGACCTGCATGGTGAAAAGTTGAATCTTTCAAGTTAGTAAAATGCCTCTTGGAAAAACAAAACAAAACAGATGACAACATTTTCCTCCCTCGCCATTCAATTTGTATATGCTATAAATATGTATGTTCCTGAAGAGTTAGTTCTATCTGTTGCATGCATCTGTCTAACTCTCAGTCCTCCATGGACATTCACAAACCATGAACAAAATCAAGCCAAAGATAAACACTTTCATGTCCATTCCTTTCACACTTTATTATCCCAAGATGCAGAAGGAACACTGCCCCCAGGTGGCGTACACATATCATGAAATGTGATGTGCCAGAGCAAGAAACATGGGGATAAATTGGCACTGCACTTTTGAGGTTTTTTAAAGTAAAGAATAAATACATATCTGATTACCTTTTACCCCCCCCCCCCATAAACAGCAGCATAAGTAATATGATTTGGGAAATAAGGGCAAGGGCAAGCAGACCCATGTACTGAAAAATATGGTGATGTAGACTTGATTTGATTGGCTCGGACTCTAATTACTCAACACTGACTTGACTCCTTAATAAATAATGAACTCAACTCATTATTATTATTATTATTATTATTATTATTATTAACCTTTATTTATGAAGCGCTGTATATTTACACAGCGCTGTACATGCAATCTTTTTAGTTAGACGGATCCCTGCCCTCGGGCTTACAATCTAAAAAGACATGACACAGAAGGAGAAGGGAGTGGTGGAGGGAAAGGGTAAGAGGTCCAGCAGTTCCTCTCTACCTCCGAGGCCTGGACCAAGGCAGATGGACTGGAGGGAGGGCTTGGCTTCATAATGGATGGTTAAACATTTTCCAGGGAAAATACATACTCTCAAGTAGGATAATGCATATACAGTACATAGCAATACAGGAAATAGTTTGATAAACAGGCACCAAAAGAGCATCAAATAGCAAGCGAAAATTATGTAATGCCTGGGAAGGCTTCTCTGAACAGGATGGTTTTGAAGCTGGTTAAAGAAGTGATGGCTCTTGCTTGTGGGGGAAGAAGGTTCCAAGAGTGAGGGGCAGCGAGTGAAAAGGGGCGAATCCGAGATGGGGCAGAGGAAATCCTGGGCTGAGACAGCAGACCTTGACTACCAGAACGGAGGGCCCTGGTGGGAAGGTGAGGAGAAAGAAGGTCTGATAAGTAAGGAGAGGCCAGTCCATGGAGGGCTTTAAATGTCGACAGCAGGAGCTTATACTGAATGCGGAAAGGGAGGGGGAGCCAGTGAAGGGATGCCAACACAGGAGAGATGTGGTCAGAGCGGTGGGCGGATGTGATAATGCGTGCAGCTGAGTGCTGAACAGAGATTAAAGGACGGAGGTGAGAAAGAGGAAGCCCAGCCAGGAGGACGTTACAGTAATCAAGTCGTGAGACCACTAGGGCATGGACCAGGATCTTGGCAGTAGAGGCAGAGAGATATGGTTGGAGTTTGGCAATATTGTACAAAAAGAATCTACAAGCCTTGGCTGTGGTCTGGATCTGAGGGATACACGACAGAGAAGAGTCAAAGATAAAGCCAAGACTGCGGGTTTGCTGGACTGGTTGAATAGAAATGTTGTCCACAGAGACAGAAAAGGAGAGTTGAAGGGTGAGCTTAGACAAGAAGCTCTGTCTTGGACATGTTGAACTCATGACTTTCATGTTTTTAGCGACTGACTTGCTGGCCTTGGTTTAATAACATAGCACATTTATTCAGAGGTGTTATGGAATGGGAAGCCAAAGGGAATAGCAAATGCATACATTAGGCCATGGGCTTGAAAGGGCAGGATCCTTCTAAAGCTTTTCTTAGGAGCAGCAGGCAAGACTCAGTCCCAGAGCACAGGGTTCATGCCTAATGCATTTGCTGATTCCTTCCAAGATACGTGCCCTGCACTCTCAGAGACGAGCCTTGCCTGCTGCTCTCATAGGGAATGATATCATGGATTTTGCTTGTGGTGGTGGGGTCAGCCATCAAGATACAAACACAGTGTCAGGGTTGGTGAAATCAATTCCCAGTAACCAAAAAAATAAAATAAAAAAATAAAATAAATCTTAATGTGGTAGAAAACAAGAGTTTTATTTCAGGTATTGAGACAGAAGTTACCCATCCAAGGTTTTTGTCAGAACTAAAGATCCATTCCAAAAATCATAGTGTAAAAGTTCATATCATGCACCCACCCCGCCTGGCTGTGGTCCCCAGCCTTTGATCCTGATCAAAGCAACCATTCAAGTCCCCCTTTCCCCCTCCTGTATTTATTGTTCAGTTGCTCTTGCAAAAGGGAGGGAACTGCCCCTCCTTTAGAACCAGATCCTCTGGCAGGAAAGGCACAGTCATAAAACCATAAACTTTCACCCTGTTTCCAATTGCCCCATGTGTTTGTTCTCAGACCCAGAGTGCCCACTTGATTAATATACACTGCCTTTCGTTATTCCCCATGTCCATCCTCCCAATATTTCACCAGGGTATAACAGTATTATCACGTTATGTCAGTATGCCATCATATCATTACATTATCATGACAGAACCATGTACAGTTCTGACACACAGCTTCAGCATTGATATGTTGCTCCCCTCATTACCCACAGCTCCCAGGAAATACACCTGTCCCTCCATGCGCTTGTGTGACCAACACCAACCCACCTCATACAGTACAGGTATAGAATTAATCCGTTTCGGCATTACAGCACGATCTTATGGGGAAACAGGGGTTTTTTCCCCAAAAATGTCATCATGATCAATTTGATTAACAGAACTGCTTTGTGCGTGTTTTTTTAAAAAAAGTCTTGTTGAATTTGCCTATGATGATTTAATTTTTCAAATCTAATTTCATGCATGTCTTCTTGATTTTCTAGTTACTGAAACACTAGCAATACACTCCACCACTACCTCTTTTTTATGTTAAAGTTGGCTCTCAGACCTGGGGAATTCTCCCCCCAGCTTTTTGCCTGCAGCAGATCTACACAACAGGTGGCTGTTGTAGTGTTACTGTCTTTACTCTGGCTTGTTTGCTTGTTCATTGGATTTATACCCTGCCTTTTTCCTGAGATGAGAACCAAGGTGGTGTTTAAAGTCACCGAATTATATGTTTTATTTATATGATTACTGATGTATATATTTAACTATTAACAGACTGTACACCACTCAGAGAATTCTGGTAAGTTGATAGTATAACAGTGCAACAAATGAGCCCATTGAATAAATCCTATAAATGAAATCACTGATGAGAAGTCACGGTTTCGGCTCTCAGTTAATAAGTGACCCGGAGATGGGTATCCATTACATGTTTCAATATTTTTGGGAGAGTTCTTTTGATGTTCTTACTTATAAATTACTTCAAGCCACTCCTTTGTAAACAAGAAGTCTAACATTTATTTACAAACAGAACTTAAGTTAGTATCTTTTTACAGTCGGTTCTCAGATCTTGTTGTTACAATGTGTACATCACTTCATTTGCTACAAACTGTCTTTGTTCCAGTTCCCTCACTGACTTGGTTGTTCACCTGAAAACGTGTTTTATTTCTCTAAACATCAGTTCCAATAAAGTCCCCTCATCAGGAATATAAATCCCATGAAAGCCTGGCTCAATTCACAAATAATATTTCCCCAGAACAAAACGATTATGAGCCCCCATGTCCAAGAAGCTCTTAGCAGTTTTCCTGCTCTCCCTTGTGTTAAGTCTTCAGACTTTGGTTGGGGTATTCAGTGCAACCTATTGCTGAAGTCAGCAAGAATAATATTCAGGCTCTCCCTCTAAATTAGTCAGTTTCTATTAGTCAGAATCTATGGCGTGTTACAGACCGCCTAAAAGCGGCGGTCTGCCACCGCTGTCATTTGCAGTGCGGAGGAGCCCCAGCATCCAAACCGTGCGGCTCCTGTGTGCTGCAAAAATAAGCCCCAAAATGGCACTTCTTTTCGCGGTGCGCTAATGATGTTGTGAGGTGCCAATGGCGCACTCGCGACATCATTAGCGCTGTGCAACGTCCGGACGCTATGCGTCCACGACGTCAAAATGGCAGCCCCCGTGTGGACGGGCACTGCCATTTTGTATGTACCCAGTATGTACTAGGGTTAGGGGCATCAGGAAGTGATGCCCCTTCCTAACCCTAGTACATCCTGGGGACATACTATACGCCCGTCTGGAACGGGCCCTAGTTGCAGAATTTTGAGCATTTTCTTGCATGGGAAATGAATGCTATGGTCCTGTAGTTGCTAGAGTCTTTTGTATTTCCTTGTTTATGGATTGGGATGTATATTGATCATTTCCAATCTGTTGGCCAATGTTTTGGTTCCTGTATTTGTTGGTATATTTTTCTGTATATATTTAAGTAAAAGTCTACAAATTTTAGTCAAAAAATTGCCCCTAAAAACCGGAGTCATCTTATCCATGGGTAAATGTAAGTACTGTATTTTAACTCTTGTTTTTTTAAAAAGATACCATCCCCTGGAGAAACAAAAGATCTATTCTTGTATCCCCCTGCAGATACCAAAATCCGTGGATGCTCAAGGCCCATAGTACTCAGTGGTGGCATACCCAAACGCACAATAGCTCCCCTAAAGCCAGCCTTGCCGCTCTCACCGCAGCAGATGCGAGGGATCTTTTCTCCTCCTCTTCTCTGCCTCCTTCTCCTCTTCTCCCCTCCTGTTGCCCCTCCCACAGCTCTTCCTTTTCCTTTCTATGGAGGGCAGACTGTATTAACCCTCTTGTGTTCTTTCATCCAGCCAACTTTTAGGTTAAACACAATTATGCCTGCTAGAATTTTGTATGTTCTTTGGCATTGTTTTCCTTTCCTTCATCTTTTAGATTCTTTGTTACATGTCACAAAGTTTTATCCTTGACTTATTCATGGGTCATATCAAAATCTAAAATACATGAGGTCGAATTACCATCGCATATCCAGTAATTAACACTAGAGCTTCTGTCTGTGTGGACTGTAGCAGTTCAACTGCAATACTGTTTGTTCTTGATAATTTATTCTTCCCAGTTTTTCTGAATGCAATTTCCACCTTGCTTTCTAAAATTTGAGATTCATCTTTGTATAATTTTTATTCCACGTGTCTTTCATTTTTTCATATCTTTTATACAGCTCTTCTGTGTATTGCTTCCATCTTTTGTTTGTTTGTTTTGTCTTGTTCATGTAGTATGTTCTTTTTCTGATTGTAGAGCACTCCATCTTTGGTATGAATTTCCCTTTGTGTTCAAGGATCGTGTGGAAGAGGTCCCTTGTTCTTCCTTATTCGTTGTTGTCTTCTATTTCTCTACATTGATTGTTACAGTAATACTCTTCATCATTGTGCATTAATCATTGAACAGTTGCAGTCATGATTTTCATTCTGTTCCTATCTCCTTTTTCCTTTTCTTCTCGATGTCCGTTACTGATTGAAGTGTTTCTTCTGTTATCCAATGCTTCTCTTTCTTTTTGGCCACAGTCTTTCTGCATTCTTCCTTGATTATATCTCTGGCTTCTGACCATAGTTCTTCTGGTTCCTTGTTGATTATGCTTGATAAAGCAAATCTGTTTCTCATATTGATTAGAAAGTCTGTTGAGATGTTTGTCAGATCGTATTTCAGTATGATTACTAATTTTGTGTTCTTCAGCTTTACTCTAATCTCTGATGTACGTAGTTCATGGTCTGTCCCTAAGTCAGCACCTGGTCTAGTTTTGGCTGCATGATAGCAATGTTTAAATATATGAAGAGATGTAATTTTGAGGATGGAGCAAGCTTGTTATCTGCTGCTACAGAAACTAGGACATGGAGCAATGGGTTCAAGCAACAGAAAAAAGTGGTGGAATCTTTTTCTTTGGAGGTTTTTAAACATAGGCTGGATGGCCATCTGTTGGGAGTGCTTTGATTGCATATTCCTTCATGGCAGGGGGTTGTCCTTGTGGATAGTCTTTGTGGTCTCTTCCACTTCTATGGACTTATCACGAGCAAAAAAGACAGGAGCATAGTGGGATGCTCCCATCAAAACTGTGCAATAATGAGAAGATTTCCACATGACATTGTGATTGTCATGTGAATAAAGAGGCATTCTAGCACCACTTTTTATCCATGGGATTTTAATAAGAGTTAAAATACACTTTGAACTGATTATTATGAGACGTTCTTAGGGTCTATGCTAAGGATACTCATAAATTCTACTTACCACAACTATTAAACATCAGATTCTTCAAAGGATTCTTAAGTATCCCAGGAGCCCAGTAAAAACATGGAACTGGATGGAACTGAAAGCAGCATATGAGAAACAGAAGTTATCAAGGAATGCTTTGTGTGAATACTAAAAGAACATGGATTTATATTTTTACCTTCTAAATATGTGACTTCTCTAAAAATGTATGTGTGTGTGTGTGTGTGTGTGTGATGTGACAGCCTGTTTATATCTTTAGTGAACATAAAGAATATGTGATTTTGTAAAAGAAAAAAAAATGCTTATTGTATATTCATCTATGCAAGGATTTCCTGGTCTGATATATAGGATATCTGATTGAATTCTGCCCAGGGCTGCTAATCTATGAGAAAATATATTTTCACCTGTGTCACAGGTGGGCAACTGAGGCTGGCCTGGAGTCCAAAATCTGCTGCAAGTCCTCTTGGGATTTACTATGGAGGTACCAAAATGCTAAGAAACAAAACCAGAAGTGGCCAGAGGTCCACTTCTGGTTTTGAAAAACAGGCATTTTTGAAATGTTGATCACTGCAGGAGGTTCCTGGAATCTATTTAAATTGCCACTGATGAAGATTTATTTACCCGAATATGAATTCTGGGAGGAAGAAAAATAAATCAAGAGTGTGCAATCTTACCAGGACTAGTGAACTCCAGGGACCTGATATATTTCTTAGAGGTTTGAACAAATGAGAGCTTGGATTGTTTCAGGGTCTTTCTTAAGCCTTGAGTCCCAGTCTACCAGGAGAAAGATGGATATAAATTCTTATTCTTATTATTCAGGACCTTAGCAAAGTTACTATTTGGACTACAACTCCCAGAATCCCCCAGCCAAGACAGATCCTGGCAGGTGCACTCCGAAACAACAACATTTCCAGACTCTACTGTGTGGCAACCACTGTGACAACAACAGGCAGCTAATAAGAGAAATAAATTACTTGAAATCAGCTAATGAGAGGTTATTGGAAGCTATAGTACATTGCTATGGCAAATCAGACATTTTAAAAAAGCTGAAAAACACTGATAACTAAGTAAAACTGCCCTCTAAGAGAGTATTAGAAGAAAACCACGAGACCGACCAAGGAAATCTGATTAGGGTTCAGTGCAAATTGTGAAAGCAGTCCACTTTCTTTAATTGGTTTTGGAAAGCATGTTTGTAGGATGAAGAGCATCTCAGCATCATAAAATGACAACAAGATTGGTACTTCAACTCACATGGCCTTTGTGAAGGAGCCACTGTAAGGCAATGCTGCCACCATGCGGGGAACCAGTATCTTAATGTTTTGTGTTCAGGGGTACATATACGCTCCCAGCACTTGAACAGAAAATATATGGAGAGGTGCACATATTTATGCCAACAACAACAACAACAACACATTTTGGTCAAGAGAAATCCAAAGTCCATCCCAAGCCTAAAGAGTTAACACTGAAAGTAATAGGGACAGAGGTTCATATTTGACTGATGCTACAGAATGTGTCATTTAAAGAAATGGATAGTTCAATATTAAACAAAAAAGATATGGACAAATGGAGGAAAGAGCAATAAAAGTAATAGAGGAAAGTTAAATGAACTAATAAGCTAATAAAGCTAATAAAAAGGGATAACATTAAATAGCAACAACAAAAATAATAACAAAACAATAACAACAGCAAAAAAGAAGATAGTGTTACAAAAAAATTAAGAAGAGGGAAATCGAAGGGGGAAAAGAAAGTTTAAAATAATAAGAAATGGGGAATTTAGAGGAGTTCTAGGTTTAGGGTTTTATTTTCATATTGATATTTTAAATATATATATATATATAGAGAGAGAGAGAGAGAGAAAAGCAGATTGATATATACAAAATATGGCATTGTAATAATAATAATAATAATAATAATAGGTTCTGTACAACAAACACACAAAAATATTGTTTTGGGAAGACAGCTTTAATTTAATTTAAAAAAAGAAAGCAATACAAAAATAAAGCTAATTGAATGTAAAAATGTGTAATTTGTGGAATGAATGTGGATGGATGAATGTAATAAAAATTAATTTTTTTAAAAAAATGAACAATTGAGAAGGAGGCAAGAATCTTATGTTTTGGGTTCAGATTTGCAAAAAGGAGGACAGCCATTTTCTGAGGCTGAGAGAGTGTGACGTGCCTAAAGTCACACACTACATTTATATGGCTGAAGTCGGATTTGAACCCTGTATCCGTCGGGATTAATTAACAGTCCAATGCTCAAATCGTTACGCCACATTGGCTGAGCAGTTTTTTAAATACTGTACTCCCTCCCTTTTGTTTACAGAAATTCAAAATGAATTATTTTGGACCATAACGGCTTCCGTAGGAGCCTCTTTCAGCGGTTCATTCATGGTTACTATAGTTACACTTCCGGCAACACTGAAGCTCTCTGCGGCGGAGACTCGGACGCTGCACCAGGTTAGGGTTTAGCAGGGACGGGGGCGGACCCAAAGCGTTTTCTTCGCAGGGATATAAATCTGACCTCCGTAGATTGGGTTGAGGCGGCAGAATCTCTTTTGTTTAATGGCGAAAACGGAGGGGCGGGGCGCAGAACTACAACTCCCAGCGCGCTGCAGGGCGGCGCTTGAAGTGTCCTCGGGTTTTCATTGCCGCGATGCATCCCGGGAATTGTAGTCCCTTGTGTCGTTGAACTTTAGGGAGAGTTAAGGGCAGGGTAAAGGAAGCAAGGGGAGACTCACTGTGGCGTAGTGGTTTGAAGGTTGGACTCTGGCTCTGGAGATCTAGGGTTCGAGTCCCGGTTCCGCCATGGAAACCCATTGGCTGACCTTGGGTAGTCACACTCTCTCAGCCTCAGAGGATGGGATTGTATTGGATTGGATAGCCTTTCTTTGCATTTGCAGAATTGCCAAGAAAACCCTATAATAGAGCAAGCAAGATTGGTTCAACTCAAATTCTCACTTCCCTTTAGTTTATTTCTTTATATTTTTAAATTTATTTTATATATATATATATATATATATATATATATATATATATATATAATTTTAATTTAATTTTAAACAACGGCAAGCCTTCTTATTTTCCCAAGTGACACGGACCAACGTACCATACTGTAATATGTATATCAGTGAGAATCAATGTTATCTAATAATAATAATAATGGTTTCTGTGCCAAGCGTTGTTTTCTTGGTAGCTAGCGTTCAGGAAAACCATTTATAAGATAACATCTTATTCTGATCGACACAACCCTGGGAAGAGATGCGTAACAGTCGCGGATTTTTTTATTCGTGGTTTCCAGCAGCCATGCCTTGAAAATATTTTTTAAGATACGCAAACCTTGATTTTGCCATTTTTATATAAGTGACGCTGTTTTACTATTCAAAGAAATAGCCTAGGGAATCGTGGGATTTGTAGTTTTACGGTTGGAGTGGTTGGGGTTTCACAAAACCATAAATCCCAGGACTGTGTAGGAAGGAGATTTGGCAGTTAAAATGGGATCAAACTGCATTGTTTGTACAGTGCAGATGCTCCCCAAAAGTCACCCCATCATCAACCATCCTGCTTCCTTGATTGAGGTTTTTGTGTCCCCCCCTTTTTTTTTTTACTGCCTTCTAACTTTTCTTATATTACTCTGCCTGTGGTTATTAGTACTCCCTCAATAAACAACATGTAACTCTCATTAATGATAAGCAGGCCTGCACTAAGGACCCCTTTATGGCTGGTTGTGAGCTGACTTTTACCTGTAATTTGTCTCTCTGTTTCTTGAAATCTTCCCCCAAATTCCAAACTACAGTCGGCCCTTCTTATACACTGATATTTTTATACACGGATTCAAGCATCCACGGTTTGAAAATGTTCAAAAAAAGTATAAGTTTCAAATATCAAACCTTGATTTTCCATTTTTTTTTAATAAGGGACACCATTTTGCTATGTCATTATATTTAATGAGACTTGAGCATCCACACATTTTGTTATCCACAGGGGATCTTGGAACCAAACCCCAGGGTATAACAAGGGTCCACTGTACATCATTTCTCCTTTTCTGTTGGTGCAACATGTCTTTCAACATGTTATTTATAACACTGTAGATCAACAGACGAAACATAACTACGGCAGGCGGACATTGGTGGACTAGTAGCTCTTTATACTCTTTGGAGACAATGCAGTGAACTAGTAAGCTGTGATATCATTCAAGGCATTGCTAGCATTTGGCCAGGTAGGTAGTGGTTCACTCAAATATTAGTGCCCTGCCAACTCCTTCGCTGACTGTATTGTCACTTGTTTATTTTCTCCATCATTTAAGAAATGGCATGACTTTAAATTTTAGTGCAGTCTTAATAACATAATGCTTACAGTATGCTCAGAGTCCAGTAATGCATGCCTCCTTTGCCTTTCCCATGTTTCAATGAAGGTGATGGAAGATGATTATGATGATGCAAAAATTGAAGAAGAAATAGAACTTGAGTTAAGCAAAATCGGCTTCTCTTCTTCAGACACAGATGATCCTGACACTGATGTGTCACTGGACAAAGATTCAAGTGATAGTGAGGCGGTAAGTATTTCACAGGACTAGGAGGGAAAGATTGTCTTTTTGTTTGACAAAGGTATGTTCAGTGTTATATACACTGATATCTTCATCAGGCTGACTGATGCAAATGGGTATGCATATAGCATAGAAAATTTACAGTGAAAGTCACAGGTGATACTTGACGAATGACCTCTTTCCTATTATCCCAGGCCCATGGGGAACTTCTGTAAAATGTAAGTAATTCATATAAATTTAGTTGTATGAAAATATAGCTCTAGTTCTTTTGTACAGATCCCCTTATAAATTTATCTTAATCATTTCACAAATGTAGTAATATTAAAGAAGTAATTTAATATAATTGATTTTCTTACTTCCCAAGGAAATGATTGTGAAGACATGGAACTGCAAGCATGTAACATAGCAAGCTATAATGAATACTGGTGGAAAGGGGCTTTCTTAAGTATTGTATGGTAAAAAGCAACATGATTTAACAAGAAGCAAAATGGTTGTTTTTGTTTTGCCTATGTAGTGATCTATACTATTGGTTGATGAAGAGCCTTTTGTTGCTGACAGATTTCATGTATCTGTTACAAGTAAACAACCAGAATTTCAGCAGGTGGTGTCCTTCCCATAAACATAGCTGGAAACAGGGTTGGCCTTACCATTAGACAAGTTCAATTGCCACACCGCAGAATTAAAGCAGTTTGACAGAGCGTTAACTACTGTCATGGCTCCATCGGATGGAATCCTGGGATTAGTACTTTGTTGAGACACCAGACAGGGAAGGTTAAATGTCTCACAAAACTACAAACCCTACAATGGCATAGCTCTGAGCCATCGCAGTTAAAGCAGTGCCAAACTGCATTAATTCTGTAGGGTAAATGCAACCAGAATGAAGGAACCATCTCAGACACTTGGTGTTGAAAGACAGAAAGAGGCAGTATAGTGTTGTTAGATCCAGTTTTGTTTGTCATGGGACCTGCTACCCTCAGACAGAGGGACAGTCTAGTACTGGTGTCAGTACTGAAAAAAGATTCAAGCCCTGGACTTGTTTAATTCTTTATATGGGATGGGGAAATGGTACAATCTTCTCCTTTACCTCAGGCAGGAAAACTGATCTTGTTGGAAAAAAAAACCCTTTAGTTGCTCAATTTCTCTTGGTCATAAGAGCACAGTGTCACTTTAATAAACTAGTTTGCAACCTAGGTGATATGTTACACTATTTCTCTTGCAAGAAAAAGAAAAAGTGGAGCTTTAAAGAAATACCATGGAAACATTAACTCCATTCTCTCCTTTCTGGATGTTAATAAATAAATAAATAAATAAATATTTTGATAATGCCTTCTTTTTTAGTAGTTTGTTTATTCTCAATCTTCTCCTCTCCAGCTATGGAATTCTTTTTTTAATCTCTTTTGTAATGATCCACAATATGGAATGTACCTTTTGCACAGCTGTTGCACAGTCGCTGGGCCCTTGCTACTAACTTTGGCTGCCAATCAGCTTCTGGGCGCAATACAAAGTGTTGGTCATTACCTTTAAACCCCTAAATGGCTCAGGCCCAAGTTACTTGAGGGAACACGTCTCCCTACACAATCCACCTCACGCTCTCAGAACAACTGGGAAGAATTTATTAGAACATACTAAGACCAGGTTAATAACAACTTCCCACAGAGCGTACACAGCCATAGCCCCTAAGTTATGGAACAAATTGCTGGAAGAGATCCGTCTCATCACCACCTTAGATGCCTTTAAGAAAGCATTGAAGACGAATCTCTTCTGGCAGGCCTACCCACCTGATCTTTTATAAAGAACAAATAAAAACTCCCACTTCTGGTTGTAACTGTGTATTTTAGATGATGATTTTATTGCCTGAATTGTATTTTTAAATGGTGTTACTGTTTTATTGTAAACATTTTAGATGTATTACTGTATTATGGTTGCAGTCCCACCTCAGTCCATTGGGAGAGGCGGGAAATACAAATGAAGTTGTTGGTTTTTTAAACACAAATTTGAATTTAAAGTTACAGTAGGTGTGTCCCATCAGTTCAGGCCAAAATAAAGCTGCTTCAAGTCACTTTGGAGGTATGCTGTTTAAATGACACACACATCTTAAGAGGCCAGAAGCTGTGCCAAAGCTGCGCTCCAGTTCTTAGGACTGGAGTGTGGCTTTGGTGCAGCTTCTGGCCTCTTAGGATGCATTCATCATTTAAACAGCATACCTCCAAAGCGATCCAAAGTGCCGTATTTTCCAGTATATAAGGCGATGGGGCGTATAAGACGACCCCCCAACTTTTCAAATAAAAATATAGACTGCTATATACTCACCGTACAAGACTACCCCTGGAAGGTGGGAGGAAGCCGGTGGCAATCACGCCAGGCCACGGAGCAGGCCAGGTGCACGTGCCGGATTGCGCTGCTCTCTTCCGGCCTCTGTGGAGGCCTGGGCTTCCTCGAAGGCCTGGGAATGAAGGAGCAGGCTGAGCGCGCACCAGCTCCAGCGGGCCTCCAAAGGGCTGGAAGGCAGGCGCAGGGTGGGCACGTGCCGGGCTGCGGGGCTACCTTCCGGCCTCCTCGAAGGCCTTGAAAGAAGGAGCAGGCCAGGCATGCACCAGCTCCAGCAGGCCTCCGAAGGGCTGGAGGGCAGGAGGAGGCCAGGTGCGCATGCCGGGCCACAGGGCTCTCTTCTGGCCTGAGGAAGTTGGGCTTACGTGGCGTATAAGACAACCCCCAACTTTTGACAAGATTTAAAAGGGTTCAAAAGTTGTCTTATACTCCAGAAAATATGGTAGTTTTATTTTGGCCTGTCTGTATGGGCTCTGTGTCTGTAACTTAGCTGATGATAAATCTAATTTTAAATAATTAATGCAGAAATGTGAGAATGTAGAATTTTATTTTAAATATATATTCAGATTTCAGATGAATTGCCAGAATCAGTTGTCCATTATCTAAATTTTGTGCGAAGCAGAAGTCAAAATGCAGAAAGCCTCATGTTGCAAGATTTGGAAAATGAAGAAATGTTAAGTAAGTAGTCATTTAGTAAAGTATCTTTGATGTTTGGTTGTCAGTATATAACCTCTCTACAGGTAAGACTCACCTGTGTTAGCATTCTTACTTAATTAAAGCTAAATGCATTTATGTAAATGTTATATCATTTTTATGTTGTAATTGCTTGTGGTTAGAATGGAAATTTTACTCACCTTGGGCTGAAACACAGCCATGAAGGGGTGGTTTGAATCTGTCCTTTCCCACAATGCTGCAGGACTGCGGCAAGCACACACCGTGGTCCAAAGACCACCCTCCTCTGCCAGCCAAAATAGGATCAGAAAAGACCAATCCTTTTTGGGCCAGGTTTGGGCTGTCTGGAAGCAGCTTCCGCACAACTTCTGTGTGGCTAATGGCCATGCCCCCAAGCCTCATGGAAACAGGCTTTTTCAGCCCGTCTGTTCGGGGTCCCTTGTTGGTGGGCCACATGGGTCTTCAGAAGTATTTTTGTGACATTGCCTGTCAGTTTTTACACAAAAAATGGGATAATAATGGCAGAAAGCAAATTCTCCTTGGAAGCAAGGTGTACTCCTCTGCACATTGTTTCAAGAATGTACTTTCAGGGTTGTTTTTTAAACTGACTTTCCTGTTTACAGGTTTTCCAGAAGAGGCTTCAATGGCCTGGAGGTGCCCACTCCTACATTAGAAGATTCTAGAATTCTCTCTCTCTTTTTCTCGCTGTAGCTGTATTGCACTCTCTCTCTTTCTCTCTCTCTCTCTCACACACACACACACACACTATATATATATATATATATATATATATATATATATATATATATATATATGAGAGAGAGACATGATTTTGTAGTATTGGAGAGATGTTGATTAATGTCCTGTAAAGTGAGGAAGGTTCATGCAAACATTAAGAGGATAAAGGTTGAGGGAGAAATCATGAGGACAGGTATTACAGTGGACGCTTGTTAAATGCTGGTGTTTGGTTCCAAGATCCCCCATGGATAACAAAATCCATGGATGCTCAAGTCCCATTAAATATAACAACATAGCAAAATGGTGTCCCTTATAAAAAATGGAAAATCAAGGTTTCATATTTGAAATTTATACTTTTTTGACCATTTTCAAACCTTAGATGCTTGAATCCGTGTATAAAAAATCACAATCTGTTCTGAATTAGCAGGCTGACCTGGCATGTCCTACATAAAGGTTGGGAGAGACAAAATCCTTGATAATGTGAGATCAATTCTCTGTGGGTTTTATCCTTATTGGCTGATTAAAGAAGCTATGTTAGACTTCGTTGCATGAGCGGAAAGCATGTCCAACAGCTCTTTATAAGAGACTGTAATTCCATCAATGTTAAAATGGCTAAAGTAAGACCAGTAGTCAAAAGCTGTCTCTGCTATTTGGTTTTTTTGTTTGCCATCTGGGTGATGTCCATGTGTGTAGCCTTCTTTTTGGTTGTATGAAGAAGATGTTTGCAATGAATAGGTTATTGTCCTCACAAAAATCTATCAGACGTTCATCTGCCTCATTCTTTTTGCCTAGTCCGAAACTGCCTGCTGTTTTTGATCCTTCATTTCTTCCTACTTTGGCATTCAAATCTCCTGTTATCAGCTTGATGTCTTGTGTTGGTGTGTTGTAAGTTTCTTACTGTAGTCCTTCATAGAATCTTTTGATTTCTTCATCTTTTGTCTCTGTGGTTGGTGCATATACTTGTATTATGGTGATATTTATAGATTTTCCATTAAGCCTTATTAAAATTATTCGGTTTGATTTTGCATTATAACCATGGAGTGCTTTTGCCACATCTCTCCTAAGTATGAAGGCCACACCATTTCCTTGTGTCATTTCATTTCCCGAGTAGAACCCATTCCTGTCCATTTTTCATATGTTCTTTTTCTTTATTTACTATGTCTATTTTTTTCTGGCTCATGTCTTACATTCCATGTTCCTATAGTGTGTGTGTTGGTGCTTTGGATAGCATTTGCATTTTTAAACAGTGCCTTTGGGGAATTTAGGATACTATGACTAAATTATTGCTGTCAAGGAAAAGTTTGTAGCTGACCTTTATTCCAGTTTGGTTGGATCTCATCCTTTAACTGGACATTTAACATTCATTTGAGAGAAGGAAGCAAGCCTCTAACTGGAGGTCACATTTGGGCTCTATGTACAATATTAGTCTTTCAGAATTACAGTCACTGATATGATGTAGATTTATAAGGCCTTACTTATAAATCACTGGTGAATATATTACTGAAATAGTGCTTTGAAGCATAGTGCAATAACTTTTTCTGGAGTATGATTTTTTCCCTCTTTTTTCAGGTGATATCTACAGAGTTATTCCTAAAAATGCTTCAGAATGCTTGGCTGAGTTGGCTTCTGAATATAATGAAGATCCAGAAGAATTCAAGAAAAGAGTAAATTTTAGAAGCTCCATATGTTTGTTTTGATAGATACTTGTCGAATGGCAATCATAATCAATTTTTATAGTGCTTAGCTGGAGGTATTGAGAGAAGTTCAATAAAACCAATCATTTTGTAGAGGCAATTCATTTAGCGTGTTGGTAGAATTGCTGTTCAGTTCAGTTGCATTTCAGAAAGTTAAAAAAATTGTGGCTGTTTCTTGCAACAGAGCATAAAGCAAGCATCTAAATCTTTGAATTACTGAAGTGGTGCTTTAAATTCCCATAATCCTTAAATTATAATGTTTTTAAACTTGTATTGATGTGTTTTCTTGAGAAATCAAAATATTTTATCAGAATTCTATCCAAATTTGTACATGTTCATTGAGAAATGAAACTACAGCCACCCCTCCACTTGAAAATCCGTGAAGGGGTGACTGCCATTAACCTTAATGGGGCACGTGCCCGCGGCACGTGTCCCGCATACATGTGCCCCATTCAAACCTATGGGACTTGAATATGCATGAGATTTGAAACTCATGGGGGGTGGGTCCGGAACGGATCCCTCACGGGTTCCAAGGGGCGACTGTATAATTATATTCAGCTAGTTAAAAGAGTTTGTGCTTTATATCTATACATCACTTCTTTGTTCTTGTCTCCCCTTCACTATTTCATTGGTACATGTTTGGAAACAAATGTGTTTCTTAGGAGACTGTTTTCAGTGATATTCCTTTTTAGAAACAGAGCAGTTTCATATATGTAGAGTCAGCCCCCTGTATCCACGGGTTCTGCATCTGTGGATTCAACCGTCCATGGCTTGAAAATTTTCCAGAATAAATAAATAAAACCGAAAAGCAAACCGTGATTTTCCCATTTTATGTAAGGGACACTATTATACTACTCCATTGCATATAATGGGATTTGAACATCCACATATTTTGGTATCTGGAGGGGAGGGTCCTGGAACCAAACCCTATTATAGATACCAAAGCCCACTGTCCTTAAATGGCATTATGACACAAACAAAATTAAGTATTAATTAAGTAGAAAAAAAGTATAAGGATCTTGTTATTTATTTTTTGGAATGGTATATAAGAATTGTTTAATAAAAAACACGAGACATTCAGAATACATATACAGTTGGGCCTTCGTATCCATGGGGGATCTGCAGATATGAAAAAAGTGGGACCTCAAGTCCCATTGTTTCTAATGGCAACATGACATGTGCACAGCTACATTATGCATCAACATTGGCGACAATGGGGATTACTATCCATGGATGTTCAAATTCGCAGATGGCAAGCCCACAAATGGTGGTCCCACTATACATTTAATGACATAACGAATAGTTTATAAAACTTGGTGGTTGCCCTAACTGTCTTTTAATATTATAGTTGTAATCTCTCTATCTTAAAACACAAGTTGTCATAAAAATACAAACATTTGTTGGCTTTGGCCCCTATCCAGTTAGTGGCAATTTGTATGTGGGATCATGAGGCTGTGGATGAGGAATCATAAATGCTGTCTTGCATGCATATTTTCTTTCCTCAGGCCAGCTGCTGTGATTGCAGACAAAGATCTGTTTAAAAATTAGTGGTATCACTGCTGCTGATGAGAAGTTAGGAATGGGAGGAGAGAAAACAAACTGAGCTTTCCTCTTTGAATAGTAAAACTGCTACTTTTCAAAAATGATTCCATGCACAGAAAGTTGGATTGTGCCTAATACAGCTGTCTCAAGGTTTTGTTTCCATAGGAAGTAACATCTGTTCATTAACTGTATGTTTGGTATCATAAATCCTACTCATGAGCCATGGCTCGCATAGAACAAAACTGCTTCTATGCACAAGTTGTTGTAATCCAACCATAATACTTCCAAGCTCAGATACATTATCATGAAAATATTTGTTCAGATTTTATCTCAAATAGATGATGAAGAGCAACAAATGAATGAGACTCTTGCCAATGCCATTGAGCCCAATAACACTGGAGATGTTCCTTCCAATGAAATTGCTGATGGATGCTCTTTGACAGGTAAACAAACATGCAGCCTTTGTTCCACTCAGAAGTGAGCACTGTAGTCCTAATTAGTGTTAAATCAAAATGAGTACTTTTGCAAATACTGGAAAATGTGGGTGTCTATATAAGAATTGTTTAATAGAAAACATGAAACATTCAGAATACATATACAGTTGGACCTTTGTATCCATGGAGGTGCTGGAGAAGAGTGGTAAGGATACTGTGGACAGCCAAAAAGACAAACAGGTGAGTGCTTTAACAGGTCAATCCTGAAATTTCCCTGAAAGCCAGGATGATCAAACTGAGACTGCCATACTTTGGCCTCATCATGAGAAGACATGACTCATTAGAAAAGACAATAATGCTAGGAAAAGTAGAAGATAGTAGAAAGAAAGGAGGACCACATGCCAGATGAAACCAGAGAGGTCACAGGCTTGACTTTGCAGGACATAAACTGAGCAGTAGAGGACAGAGGGGCTTGGAGATGTCTCATCTCCATGAGATGAGGTCAATTCAAAGGCAGTTAATAACAAACAAACAACAACAAATAGATACAGACTTTGGGAGCTAAGACTAGAGAGAATGGGAGCACATATTATTCGCCATTTGCAGAAAGAGCTGTGGAGTACAGTGTAATCTATGCATATTGTAACAGAAACAAAATGAAACAGACATAATCCTATAAGGATCTCTAGCATGGTGTGCTTTGATATTTCTTGACTGATGCCTACAAAAGCACAGCAGATTGATTAAAAATTCCTATGTATTTATCCCAAGAAGGATATTATTACAGCATGCCCACTCCATACGCGGGCGCACCACATGCAGCTTCTGGTTTACGCTGCTATTCATTGAATGGCGTGTGCGCACCGCACTGCCGCGAGCATGAGACCCCATTACACACATCCTGTTTGACTGTTGCTTTTATGATAACGAGAGAGCCCACCTTTTACAACCATTTTTTGTTAGATTGACCTATTGAGATCCTACTGTCAAATTGTCCTATTTCCTTATATCTAGTGTGCTGTGTAGCAAAATTTATTGTAAAAGCTGCTCAAATGAGAGATCAATCTATCATGCAAAACAGGGTTTCATGTCACGGTGATGAGTTCATTTAAACATTTCCAATGATCCCTTCCCTCCTCTCCACTCTGTTTTAGATTGTTGTAGACTGTAGTTTGTTTTACATAATTTGTTTTTATTTTACGTTTACTTGTATTTGTTTTAACTTTTTAGTTAATTTTATAGGAGTTTTTAGGCTTGATCAATTTTTTATCCTTGTATCTATTTGGACATTCTAACATTTAGATTTTGTATTATGTATTTTGTACTTTGTCTTCTATTGATATGGTCAGCTGACTAATCAATAAAAATTGTTGTTGTTATTGAATGGGGCTTGAGTTTACGCGGTATTTGCCTTATGCGGGGGGGGGGGTCCAGAACGGATCCCCACGTAAGGCAAGGCTCCACTGTATTATGGTGAAATCTTCACAGCAACAATTTACACCCAACCACTATGTGTCTGACATGTGAGGCTTGAGTCCATGTCACTGTTTTTCAGTCTAGAACTTCAATTATGTCTATTTGTATATGTACCCGTATATACTCGAATATAAGTTGACCTCATGTATAAGTTGAGGGCAGGTTCTGGGACCCAAATTATGGATTTTGATATGACACATGGATAAGTTGAGGGTAAAACTCAGGGGCATCTAACAAAGGATGAAGCAAAGGAAAACAATGCAAAGAACTTACAAAATGCAAGCAGGCATAATTGTTTGTGCTCATGCTAAAGGCTGGATGGATGAGAAAATAGTGGGGATTCAATGATTCCAGGGCAGACCATACTCTTGCCTTTCGCCAGGGGATGGTTCCTTTTTAAAATGAGACTTAAAGTACAGTACCTACATTGACCCATGGATAAGTTGACTCAGGTTTTTTGAGTCAATTTTTTGACCTAAATTTCTAGACCTATACATGAGTATATACAATACATCAATAGACATTTAGAAAACAAAAAATATGAAAACAACCAATATACATAATGTTAAGGTAGACAATGAAGAGATTGAAATAGTTCAAAATTTTGCATACTTGGCCCTATCATTTTGCTTTCTTGGGCCCTGAGAGGAGGTTGCAGTTAAGAAATCAGAAGAAGATTTGGAGTTGGAGGGCAGTTATGAAGGAACTAGACAAGATCCTAAAGTGTAAAGTACTAATGTTAGAATTGTCCATTTCTATGTATGGTTGTGAAAGCTGGACAGTGAGGAAAGCTGATAGGAAAAAAATCAACTCATTTGAGATGTGGTGCTGGAGAAGAGGTCTGAGAATGCTGTGGATTGCTGAAAAGTCAAGTAGATGAGTCCTAGAACAGATCAGGCCCAAAGAGCCGATTAGGCTTAAACTCTTCCAGAAACAAAGATGACAGATTGTTGTATTTTGGCCATATTATGAGAAGAAAGGACTCACTAGAAGAGACTATAATGCTTGGCAAAATGGAGTGCAGTAGGAAAAGAGGAAGACTGTATTCCAAATGGATAGATTCAATCAGAGAAGCCATGGCCATGAATCTGCAAGAGCTGAGTAGGGTGGTTGAGGAGAGAGTAACTTGGAAGTCTTTAATTCATAGGGTTGCCATATGTGAAAGTTGACGTGAATGCAGTTGACAATAGACAACACACACACACACATTTGTGGTATGCTACACTGTGTTTTAAATGAACTATACTCTTGCTGGTTTTGGAGGTGAAACAACCTGTTTTAGTGCAGTCTTTTTCCCTGCTGCTGACTTTATATGTGTTCATTCTTCTAGATGATAGTGACACTATCATGAGCTTTACTTTCCAAGAAGTTGAAGAAAAATGCAAGCAAGAATTTGAGATTTGGGTTGAACAGCAAAAGGAACTTGAAAGTGAAAAAATAAAGCAGCTGAAAGCTAAGAGAATTGTAGAAGAAACAGAAAATGAGGAAGAGGAGAAAAGAAGACAACTGCGCCAGGAAGAGCTAGAGGATGAACGAATAAAGTTAGAAATGTATCATGCGGTAATATTTTAGTGTTAATAAGGATAATTTTTTAATCTTTGTGTGACAAATTATGTCCATTATGGCACAATAAGTAATTAATGCGACTAAATATTGTGATATACATTCCTCCTATGGAGGATACTCTATTCAGTTCGTCTTCTTATCCAGTTTTCTGTCTCTACATTCAGTGAGCTGTTTTGAAAGGTTCTTCAATGAATTTTTTTTTATTAAAAATTGTTTTTGTTTTGGATTTCCCCTGCAGACTCTAATTTCTCTCTATACGACATAGTGGTATAACATCTGCCAGCTACCAAGTCAGGGAAAAGTATTCCCTAACTCCTGGTGATATAAAGCTAGAGTGTGGAGAAACCAGGCTACTGCTAAAGAGTATATCTTGTATTTAAATTTTGATACTGCAAAGCAGTTATTACCTTTTTAGAGTACAAAAGGCACCCTATTTATCTTTGGTACTACATAGAGACCCAGTAGTGTAGTGGTTTGAGTATTAGACTACAACTCAGGAGACTAGGGTTTAAATCCCCTCTTAGCCATGGAAACCTTGGGCAAATCACATTTTCTCAGCCTCAGAAGAAAACAAAAGCATACCTCCATGGAACAAATCTTGCCAAGAAAACCCTGCATAAGGTTTGCCTTAGTCAGTCACCATAAATCGGAAATGACTTGAAGGCATTTAAAAATAACAATTACATAAATAATTATATTTATTCACAAATATTTTTATACTGGTAATTTTTATTTTAATAACTGATATACTAACAACTAAAATACCAGAATGATTCTACTGAGGGACACTCAAAGCTTTGTAAACACTTCATTTTCTTTCAATTTTTAAAAACTTTGTTGCACTTACACATGTTCCTTCTCTCTGAGACATACTCATCCTCTGAACATGCTAAAATGATATGATCTTAAGGGCGAAGAGCTAGACATTCTATAAACTGCAATTGCTCCAGAGAGAGTATCAATATATTGTATGCCTTGAACTTGTTTGAACAAAATCTCAAGAGAATAGTGATTCTTATATCATAATCTGACCCCTAGAAAGGCATGTGCCCTAAGGTTAGTTTGCTTTCTGTTTGGGGCCCTAAAGCTCTGATCCCACACAGACTTGCTCTTCCTGTAAAACTTATTTAATTCATTTAGTGACTTGATTCTGTCCACATTGTTTTTCCTTCTGAGTTCAAGAATGGAATCCCTTCACTGAAATGAGTGATAACCCTCCTACTCAGTGATTTTGATTGTTTTTCAGTTTACACCAGGGAAGCAAATTTTATATTATAAAATGAAATGAAACGCTATTTGAATCTTCCAAAACAGCCTTGGGGAAAATGAAGATACATTTTGTTCTATGCACTGAACATAATCCAGCAAATTGATTTTTGGGAGAAAGGGAGATGGTATATTTTAAAAGATGAGCTTAACTCTCCCATTGAAATAACTGAGAATCAAGCTATTAGAATTAATTTTTTGTCCTGATATTATTAAAGAACATTAAAGTGACAACAGTGAAGGTCTGTGTTTTGTACAGCAACAAAAGACTATGATGGAAGCAGAACTGCTGAAAGAGGAGGAAGCTTGGAAAGAACAGCTAAGACAGCACACGGTAATATATATATATACACAAATGCTAACAGATATGTAGGTTTTAATGTGATGTTTTTTAACACATTGTCTTTCATGTGTAGAAAAGTTATGCTGCATTCTTCATGATAATTCCATTCACGTGTTATAGTCACGTGGATATTGGGTTTGGGCCCTGAGCTTATGAAGCCCCTTTCTCCCATCACAGCCTCCAGCTCTCTCCTTTACTTTCTGTTTTCCAGATGTGGTAGTTTTCAATTAGATCAGAACAAATGAATCTGAGATTTGCACGAACCATGAGTTGCTAACTGATCAGAATTTGAAACCTTTTCCAGGCCAAGGCTTTCAGTTTTGGCTTGCTGGCAAATAATAGTTTGGCTGAACCAGTTCACCTAGTATGGAAATGATGAGAAGCTATACTGCAATAAAGTCCACAGACTACATTAGACAATTTGAGGGGAAGAGGGAACATCTATGTAAAATTAATATGACTTCCTGTTGTTGTTGTTGTTGTTGTTGTTGTTGTTGTTAGCTGCCCTTGAGTCATTTTCAACTCATGTCGGACCTCCAGATGAGACATCTCCAAGACTTCCTATCCTTTATCCTGCTCAGGTCCTGGCTTGTTGTCTTCTTCTCTTTCTGCTGCCTTCCACTTGTCATATAGCATCATTGCCTTTCCTACTAAATCTTTCTTTTTCATGGTGTGTCTAAAGTATGACAACCTCAGTTTAGTTATCCTGGCTTCCAGAAAGACTTTGGGCTTTACCTGTTCTTGGACCCATTTGTTTATCTTTTTGTCTATCCATGGCTGTCCTCAGCACTCTTCTTTAGCACCACATCCCAAATGATTTCATTTTCTTTCTGTTTGCTTTCTTTACTGTCCAGCTCTCACATCCATATATGGTGATGGGGAATACAATGGCTTCGATGCTCTTAAACTTAGTATTCAGTGTTATGTCTTCGCACTTTAAGATCTTGTCTAGTTCTTTCATAGCTGCCCTTTCCAGTCCTGATCTTCTGATTTCTTGATTCTGATCAGTTTTTGATCCCGGGTATGGGAATTCTTTGACCATTTCTATTTTATCATTATCTAGCAATAATTCATCTAGTTTTTCCATGGTCACTATTACTTTTTTCTTATTATTATTATTATTATTATTATTAACCTTTATTTATGAAGCGCTGTAAATTTACACAGCGCTGTACATGCAATCTTTTTAGTTAGACGGTTCCCTGCCCTCAGGCTTACAATCTAAAAAGACATGACACAGAAGGAGAAGGGAGTGGTGACGGGAAAGGGTAAGAGGTCCAGCAGTTCCTCTCAACCTTCGAGGCCTGGACCAAGGCAGATGGACTGAAGGGAGGGCTTGGCTTCAAAATGGAAGGTTAATCATTATCCAGGGAAAATACATACTCACAAGTAGGATAATACATATACAGTACATAGCAATACAGGAAATGGATCGATAAACAGGCAACAAAAGAGCATCAGATAGTAAGCGACAATTATGCGATGCCTGGGAAGGCTTCTCGGAACAGGACGGTTTTCAACTCCGTTTTGAAGCTGGTTAAAGAAGTGATGGCTCTTGCTTGTGGAGGAAGAAGGTTCCAGGAGTGAGGGGCAGCAAGTGAAAAGGGGCGAATCCGGGCTGGGGCAGAGGAAATCCTGGGCTGGGACAGGAACCCTTGACTACCAGAACGGAGGGCCCTGGTGGGAAGGTGAGGAGAAAGAAGGTCTGATAAGTAAGGAGGGGCCAGTCCATGGAGGGCTTTGAATGTCGACAGCAGGAGCTTATACTGAATGCGGAAAGGGAGAGGGAGCCAGTGAAGGGATGCCAACACAGGAGAGATGTGGTCAGAGCGGTGGGTGGAAGTGATAATGCGTGCAGCTGAATGCTGGACAGAGATTAAAGGACGGAGGTGAGAAAGAGGAAGCACAGCCAGGAGGACATTACAGTAATCAAGTCGTGAGATCACTAGGGCATGGACCAGGATCTTGGCAGTAGAGGCGGAGAGATATGGTCGGATTTTGGCAATATTGTACAAAAAGAATCTACAAGCCTTGGCTGTGGTCTAGATCTGAGGGATACACGACAGAGAAGAGTCAAAGATAAAGCCAAGACTGCGGGTTTGCTGGACTGGTTGAATGGAAATGTTGTCCACAGAGACAGAAAAGGAGTGTTGAAGGTTGGGCTTAGGAGGAAAGACAAGAAGCTCCGTCTTGGACATGTTGAGCTTCAAATGCCAATGGCGCATCCACTGTGAGAGAGCTGTGAGGCAAGATGAAACTTGCTGTTCAAGCCTTGGAGAAAGGTCAGGGGCAGAAAGATACAGCTGGGTGTCATTGGCATACAGATGGTAGGAAAAACCAAAAGAGCTGATGAGTTTTCCTAAGGACAGTGTGTAGAGAGAAAACAGAAGGGGACCCAGAACAGAGCCCTAGGGAACTCCAACAGATAAGGGAACAGGAGAAGAAGTCAGACCCCCTGCAACTACTGCAAAAGATCTGCCAGACAAGTAAGATCTAAACCAGTCGAGAACAGAGTCTGAGAACCCAAGGTCAGAGAGTATATCAACTAGAAGACAGTGATCAACGGTGTCAAAGGCTGCAGACAAATCGAGAAGAATGAGAACAGAGTAAAGGCCATTAGCTTTGGCCTGTAAAAGGCCATTCGAGATCTTAATGAGGGCTGTCTCTGTGGAATGCCTTGGGCGGAAACCAGACTGAAAGGGATCAAGGATGGAGTTGGTTTCAAGAAACTTAAGACAGCGCGAATAAACAACCCGTTCCAAAACCTTAGAAAGAAAGGGGAGAAGAGAAATCGGACGATAGCTAGACAAAGAGAAGGTTTTTTCAGAATTGGGGAAATGAGAGCATGTTTGAAGTCCGACGGGAAGGAGCCTGTAGAGAGAGAGAGAGATTGAAGATATGGAGAAGCGAGGGCAGAAAGGAGGGAGCTATAGAGATTAGAAGATGAGTAGGAATAGGATCAAGAGGACAGGTAACAGGTTTGGAAGAGTTCAGAAGTGTAGAGAGTTCATCCAAAGAGGCAGGAGGAAAGACAGAAAGTTTGTTAGGCGAAGGCGATAGAAGATTAAGAGCAGAAGAAGAATCAGGAGGGACTATCTCAGAGCGAATGGTGGTAATCTTAGAGATGAAATAGTTAGCAAAGTCATTAGGAGAGAAAGATGAAGAGACAGGAGGAGAGGGAGGTTTAAGCAAAGTGTTGAAGGTGGAGAACAAACGCTGCGGGCACCTCTCATTGGAAGAGATCAATGATTTGTAATAATTCTGTTTTGCCATAGAGAGGGCCCGTGAGAAGGAAGAAAGAACAAATTTGAAATGGATAAAATCAGCCCACTCTTTGGATTTTCTCCAAAGACGCTCAGCCGCTCTAGAGCAGGACCGGAGAAACTTAATGTTGGGGGTAAGCCAGGGCTGAGGTCTAGTCTTGGAGGAAGAAGTGCGTACAGAGACAGGGGCAAGAAGGTCAAGAGTCGAGGAAAGAGTGGAGTTAAATAAAGACATGGCTGAATCAGCAGAATCCCCGAGATTTAGGGAAGAGAGAGATGAATCCAGGGTTAGACCAAGATGGTTAGAGTCGACAGATTGAAGATCACGAAAAAGACGTTGAATAGTATGGCGAGGAGGAGGAGTATAAGTGAGAACAAAGGAGATTAAATGATGGTCAGATAGTGGAAAGTCAAGTGCCAGGTAGTCAGAAATGGCGCAGTTTGCAGCAAGAACCAGGTCAAGACAGTGACCATTAAGCCTGCCTTAGCACTTTCTTCTTTGACTTACTTTAGTAATTATTACAGGTCATTGTTCTTTTCATCTAATAGTAAAGTGTCGTCTGTGTTTTCTCCTCCGATCTTCACTTTTTCCTTTTTTTTAGTTTTATTTCTAGAAGGATATTAAAGCAGCAACCAGAAAAACAAACAAAAATGGTAGAATAACAATATAATTCAAAATATATTGAGCAATAAACAGAGGGGAAATCTAGTTATGTGTTTGTATTTCATAAAACCTTGACCAATTCACTTGGCTTTCTGATGTCAAAAAATTGGATGTTTACATATAAGTAGGTTTGCCAGGGAGTTGTTTCTCCTTGCCTTCACTACCTCTTTCTCTGCTTATCTTGGAATAGGTTAATGTGCAACTATTAATGTTAAATTATATGGTGTATCTTAAAGTTAAACATCTTATATTTCTTACAGTAGTTCATTTTTTATTTGAGTTTAGGAATTCATTAACAACTTACACATACAAATAGAAGAAGAAAAAAGGGTCTTCGAAGAACAGCAAGCAATAGAAAGACTAGTATTGGCAGAACAGCAAAATACAGCAGCTGTAAAAATCCAGTCTGCATTCAGAGCATTCATGGTATACAAAAAACATGCTCCTGTCTTGAAAGAATGGAGAGCAGAACTAAAAAGGAAAAGAGAATTACAAGAAGCAATGGAAAAGGAACTGAAACAAAAGCAGGAAAGATGGAAGAGGAGGGCTTTAGAGAAGAAAGAACAAGAGGAGAAGGAGAGAAAGACACGAGTAGAAAAAGAGAGCAAGGAAAATGCAGAAAAGATAAAGCGGCATGAGATATATGAAAGGAAGAAAGAGATTATAAGGCTTCAGAGAGAACAACTAATGTTGGAAAAACTGAAAAGAGAAGAAAAATGCAAACTAAAATTTGTGGTAGAAAAAGAAATGGAATCTGAAAATATAGATAAAGAAGCACAACTGTTCAAGAAGCAACACAAAGCAGAAAATGCACAAGAAGAAGAAACTATAACTGAAAAGGGGGAAAAGGAGGTTGATTGTATAGATAAAGATGTAGAAATAACAAAGAAAATACAAAAGGAGGGGGGAAATCCCAAAAAACAAATGGAAGTGGCTCCTCAAAATACAGATAATGCTTTAGGAAAAGCAAATATTGAAGAAGAAATTAAAAATGAAAAAGAACAAGAGGAAGGCAAAGATGAAAAAGAAGAATTAATGGTGGATAAAGAACAGAGTAAAGAGGAACAGGAAAGAAGTTCTGAGAAAGAGAAAGAAAATGCTGATAAAAGCAGTGAAGAGGGAAAACTGAAATCCAGAAAGAAAGATTTTGAGATAAATAATGAGAAATTATTAGAAAACAAAGTAAAAGACCACTGTTCAACAGTTTTCGAATTGCAGCAAAACAGTAAAACGAATGATCCCAGTTTTGAAACTATTGCAGTAATTAATCAGGGAAGCAGTATACATAACAGTTCTATGGATATGTATCTAGATTCTGGAGACACTGTACAGGTAGACAGATCTTATGCCTCTGAAAATATTAAAACAGAGCACATTGTAAAAGATGTTCATGTGGAAGTCACTGATCATTGGACTAAAGGTGAGAATTTGGACAGTTTTTTGGAGCAACCACTTACACTTTCTGATTTGATTGAAGAAAAGAGATTAGCATGGATGAAAACATGTAAATCATGGTCTAGAATTTATAGGGAACATCAGAACAAGAAGTTGGTTGAAAGAAGCAAACCACGGAAATGTTCAGCTGGCCTGATGCCTCCACTGAGTGCTGCACTGATAATCCAGGCTGGCCCTTGGGATGCTCTACAACAGGCAAGTAAAGAGTAAAATTTCAAAACTGTGATAAAGTGTTGCCTTGAGATTATTGTCCATATCTGTGAATGCTATGTAAGGGCACCATCTTAACATTTCTCCATTTGGAGAAGGAAAGAAATAAGCCACAAACCTCAAGGCAAAAAGAGTTAAATGTTTTACTGAATGTTATAGAAAAGCTTCACCAGTGTTCTTTATTGCCATTAACTAGGCTTTGTCCATACATAGCTAGAACTACATAATATTCTGGAGAATATATATAATTTTTGTAGGAACTTGATTCTTTAGTTCTACTGAGTGGCTCATTTGCAGATGTATTGCAGTTAAGCAAATAGTAAGAAACATGCCTGGTCCTGGGCTTCCAAGAGACTTTACACTGCTTGCCTAAGTGGCATGTTGCCTAAGTTGGCAGGATGAGAATTACTCAAGCATAGAACAAATTGTACCTCACTGGTATTCAAAGTCTTCAGCTGTTGAAGGAGGAACCATGCCTTTGTAATAGGACGGATGTTTTGCATGTGTAATCAGCAGCATCTCCAGGTAAGGCTCGGCAAGATTCCTGTCTGAAACATTAAGAGCTGCTACAGTAAGTGTAACCAGCAGTGCACACCATTTTTGACTTTGGCTACATTTGGTATTTTGTCCATCCCTTAGCAGCCCAGGTCCAATCCAGTCCAATATTGGGTGGTGTAACATATGAGGTAAAAATCAACAGTTCATTCCCCTAAGGCATATTTTGGCATAAACTTGGGCATCAGAACTGAAAAGATTAAAGACCACTGTAGACACTATTTAGCTAGCTGGAGTGATTGTCTGTCTTATTATAAAGCAGCTTCATACATTTTGTGGCTCTCTATAGACTATGTGATTTTCTGTGTTAGGAGCCAGGGTATTTTTTAATGGATTTTTAAAATGAAATTAGAATGCGTTTACTATTAATTATAACTATAATATATCTGAGAGAGTATTTTATAAAAATCTTATTGAGATATCTTATTAAATATATATAGGTCACCACAGTTACCTTTCAAGATTTGCCTGGCTGCAGCCTCTCCACTTTGTCACAGTGTTCAAAGCTTCAATTCTTGAGTCTTCGACGCTGTGGATTGCTTACTTTGGAAGGACTCAGCAATTGCAAAGATCTAAAGTATATAGATGTAGAGGTACCGCATACTTTATTTGTGCTGAAGTAGAAACTGTTTTAAAAGATAACATATGCTGTTCCAAATACAGAGTTTATAGCTAGAAGCCTGACATAGGTATGTGGATTTTATGTGCAGTACCACACATGCAGTACCACACCTTTCTTGAGTTTATGTTTTTAAATACATGTTTTTATATAACATAAAAAGCTATGATAATTCTGGCTGTGCAGTTTGAAATTTTGTTGATTCTCTGACTTCTGGTATTTGAACTGAAAGTAAGGGATACAATAGTTCAGTTCTGAAATAATACTGACACAAGCTGTAGAAGTTGGAAATTGCTTATGGGATTTCCCACCCCATTTTCTCATCAAGAGCAGTGTTATGTGTAATTGTCATGCTAATTCTGTTTAAAACAATACAGGCAATGTTCTTCAAACTTACTTTCATAACGCACATTTGTATCTTCTAATGCCAAACTCTAACTGAATGTCTTGGTGTATACAAGAAGGAAAGAATTCGTTCAAAATTGACCTACCTCTGGTCAGTAAATTCTTCCTGCTGTCTGTGATGTTAATGTGTAGCAACTTAGGGCTGAAACAGACAGCCAAAAAAGGGCAGCTTGGAGCCACCCCTTTTGGGCTGGATTGGAGCTGCCCCTTTACCTCTAGAGCCAGTTTTTCTCTGGTTCCGGGGCAAGTGGCATCTAAATGCCACACCCTCAAGCTGGATAGAAGCTAGCCAGTGTGTAATTGCCAGTGCAGTTTTGTCCAGCCTGGAGGCATGGTGTGTCTAAATACCACACCCCCACCTAGCATGAAGCCAGCTTGACCAGGCCATCTGGCCCTATGCCAGCTAGGAAACAGTAAAAACTATAACCTCTTTCTTTTAGAGGGTGTGTGTGTGTGTGTGTGTGTGTGTGTGTGTGTACACAGCATTGTATCTGTTGCTTCTTTTTTTAAAAGAAAGTAATCTATTATATGTTACACTTATTGTAAGCATTTTTCATTTTTCATGAACATTTACTTTGAAAATAACAAAAATGGTCCCTTATCGTCCCTTGAGATAGCTTCTCAAATGTTTACGTTATAAATAAATATTATTTGTTACACTTTCAAAAAATGACAGTATAGCAGATTGTTACATTGCTTCACAAAAATAATGCATTCGGCTCCTAACTGTTAACAATTAGGCCCTTCTCAAAGCAGCCTTTTAAACGCATATTAAAGTGGTGGTGTGGGAGTCTGGGCAATTTTTTTAAAAAGTTCAGATGGAAAAAAATTCAAGGGGTTCCAGGCACCTGGGGGAATCAGTAGCATTCCCAAGGTCCATATTGGACTGCACCCTGGTCTATATTTGCCATTTGCCTTTTGACACAGCCAGGTATGTGAGCTATACAGTTCCCTTCCCCAGTCTACATAATATTTTCCATAAGCTTAATACTAGCAGATGTTTGTTCCCCTTTAAATGAGAATATCAGAAGCTTGAGCTGCCATGCTAAACCAAATTATCCATAAGGAAATACTAAGGCTGCATCTGCACTGCAGAAATAATCCAGTTTGTCTCCACTTTACCTACCACAGCTCAGTGCAATGGAATTCCGAGATTTGTAATACTGTGAGACATTTAGCCTTCACTGTCAGAGAGCCGGGTGCCACAACAAACTACAAATCCCAGATTTCCATAGCATTAAACTAGGGCAGTTAAAGCAATGTCAAACAACCTTAAATAAATAATAATAATAAATAAAATTTTTATTTCTATCCCGCTTTTTGCCAGGCAATCAAAGCGGCTTACAACAGGTTAAAATACAGCCATATATACATAATGCCCCCCCTTAAAACAAGATTAAACAATGTAAGATTAAAAACTACATATTAAAACCGACTAAGCTAAATAAAAATCATCATGGGCAGAGTTCACTGGATGGGAAGTCTTATTTGTGGCCGAGCATTTGTTCCGGGAAGGCTTAATTCTGTTGTGTGGCAGCAGCCCAGTTCTGACTAGACATTTATAGTATTTTTAATTGTTCCAAATATGGAAAAATAAGGCCTGTCTCTCTTTTTCTATTTTTGCTTATTCTTATTTATTTATTTATTGCAGGAGAACAATATTCAGTTGATCAGTTGTGAGAATTTAGAAAATCTATGCATTCTAATTCTGAATAAAAATAATATATCATCACTTCATGGTTTATATGGCTGCAGTAATCTCTTGGATCTTGAACTTTCCTACAATAAAGTAACTCGAATTGGTAAGGCACTTACAGTGACTATTTCAAATTCCAAAAAATGAAAACAATTGGGTTTTGGAATATTTTATTTTAGAATGATGGATAAACCATTTACAAAAAGGCTTTTAAGATCAGTTGTTCTCCTAAAATTATTTCCAAATCTATGTAACAGAAAGACTTTTATGTAGGACAATGTACAGTATCTGATCATTGCAATTCCTGGTCTTGATATTATTTTCTTGATTCATTTTGTGGGAATGAATGCTTTATGTCTATGGAACCCTAAAAGAGACAAAATAATTTTCTATTTTACTACTTTTGATTGTTCTTTTTGTATAGTTGTTTTTGCCTCCTAATAGAGTAGCAAAACCAAAGAGATTTTTACAGTTCAAGACCTTGCAGCTTCATTTGTAACAAAAGGGAGGAGGGAATAAAAATTTCCATATACAAAACATGATAAAGTTATATCGAACAAAGAAGAGTAATTGTTTCATATTATGCTTATATTGGCATAATTGTATCATGATATATGTCCCAGATGTGACAATCTGTATCTGTAAAGGATACTAATAGCACATTTTTTCAGTCTTTCTGAAAATTTCTGCCCCCCCCCCCCCCAAAAAATCATTTTAAAATTTCAGAAAAGGTGCCAGGATTGTTCCTACTCCCACTTTAAAAAAATCAGGAAAATTGACACTTCTAGGTGGAACTTTCCTACTTGGCTTTATCTGGGACTGAGATTATTCCATTGCTCCTCAGGAACAGAGTGAGAGGTGGAACAAGTGTAATAAACCTGTGCTTCTAAAAGCCCTGGAAGCCTTACTAAGAGGCCTTTGTTCCGTCCCCTGACCCATTTCAGGATTGGGAGGGAGGGATCTGTGTTCCCTAAAGCTTTCTGGGAGTGCTTTACTTACTACTTTTTTGAAACCAACTTTGCTTACTACTACTATTTCTTCCTTGTGAATCAAGCAGCCCTTCAGATGTTGGATTATAGCTCTCAGCATTCTTCATCACTAACTGTGCTGATTGGGCCCATGGGAGTTGATAATCCAACTTCATCTGGTGGACTGCAGTTTGTCCATTCATGATCTAGGATGAACCAAGAAATCCAGAAATGGATGAACATCTAAGTGTCACTTCATTAGATGATTAGGCATGTCCCTCTCTTTATCCTCTGCATTTTTCTTTGGCTTCCACTCTTCATTGTGACATTCTGTGCCTTCCCATTCTTCTCATTCACAAAGAGACTTACTGGCTGGCTGGCTGGCTTGCAGCCCTGGCAGTTGTCATTTCCCCATGCTATCAGTCAACCACTGGAGATTAGAGGTAGATACTTCTGTGGCTACCAGATTTATGCTAGTACAAGTAAATGGTTTCCCTTTACAGTGAAGAGTCAATAGGTGCCCTGCTAGAAAGAGATTTTGTACACACACAGTCAGTCTTACTAGTTTACTTACTCCAAGGGAATGTAAGAAAGTCGGCAGCGATTAGGGCAGGGGTAGGCAACCTGTGGCCCGCGGGCCGGATGCGGCCCAGCGAGGCCTTGGGACCAGCCCCAGCCTGGGCCTGCTGCTGATTACCGCCGGGGCCTTTGGCCTCTCACATGCAGGGGCAAGGGGGGCAATTTTCTATAGACGCCTCAGAAACATGCATTTATATTAACATTTTTTAAAAAATCAGCAATTTTTTTTGCATGTCCTCCACTTTTTTAAAAAAAAGTGTCCACCGTTTGAAAATGTTGTCCTACATTTGTCCCAGTTTATTTATTTATTTAAATTTTTTTTTAAAAAATTAATTATTTATTTTTTGGCTTCGGCCCCCCAGTTGTCTGAGGGACAGCAACCCGGCCCCCGGCTCAAAAAGGTTGCCTACCCCTGGATTAGGGGATACAATTGAAAGGTACCTGTTTTCCTCCTTTATGCTGCTGATCACACTGTCTGGATGTATCTCCTCAGTCAAAAAATAGAATTCAGGAAAAGGATTGAATGTACATGACTGCTTTGTAAAATAATGTGTTTTGCATTTATATAGTTGCAAATGATGTACATATATATTATTAGAAAAATAGTTGTTGCTGCTGCTGCTGTGTACTTTCAAGATGTTTATAATTTATGATGACCCTAAAGCAAACTTATCACAGGGTTTTCTTGGCAAGATTGTTAAGAGTGGGTTTTGCCAGTACCTTCCTCTGAATCGAGAGAATGTGACTTTCCAGAATCCACCTAGTGGATTTCCCTGGTCAAGCAGGGATTTGATCCCTGGTTTCCAGTATCCTAGTCTAACAGTAAAACCACTACAGCATACTGGCTTTAAATAGTTTTTAGAAAACATAAATTCATCTAAAGAATTTAAAAAAGGCTCTGTGTAACCAGATTGAGGGAAATGTTGTGAAATGGTAATATAGAATGCAACCAAGAAACTAAACATTTTAGAGGTCCCCATATAATATACAAATTGGGGTCTACATTGCAGAGCATATTGCAATGTCACTTTTTGGATTCAAAAAAGTCTCAATTGCTCTCCAAGTATCCAAAATGGTATCAAGATAACTGAATGAACACTTCTGTTGAATAAAGAGAAATGTTTCTGTACCACCCGAATTACAAAATTGAAAAAGTAAAAGAAGCCATTTGATTATTGTCAAGTAAATCAGAACTTAAGAAATAGGGCTTTTCAGTCTGAATATATATAAAGACCATGCAGGCAATCCCACTGACTATGTTTTGGACTGTGAAATTAACCATGTAAAAGTGACATAGTTTAGGCACAAGCTTATTTATAGTGAATAGTGAATGTTGGTGTTCATTAAATTTCAAATATCAGTAATCCAAAGTAAACCAACAAGGTGGACTGATTGGTAGCAGAAATGCTGGGATCTGCGTTCAATCTGTCTTCAGTGCCAGTAATACTGTAAGGGATTACTTGTTTCAGATGGATTTCCTTAGGTGGAGTATCTGAAAGATTAATGTGAAAGTGACATAATATGAATTGATGAGTCTTGGCTATGAGGACTCCAGAGCCAATGGGGTAAAAGTCTCCTATCCTGTCTGTATATACAATGAAAGTACTGTATGTTACACGTAAGTGAGATGGGTTTGAATGAGAAAGTAGATGTTCAAAAAAACCACTTGGAGCCTCATTTTCTGTCCTTGTCAGCTGCTTTGGGGAGGTCTGGTTAGTAGGTTACATAGCATACACAATAACATATTGATAGAGGCTTTAAAAAAAACCCTTATGGAATTACACAAAGATAGACCTGTGTTTGTAAAGTTTTGCTCCCTCCTCTTCCATCTCTAAATTCTGTACAGTTTCCATAGGGAGATTTGACAGTTGCAGTGGAGTGGAGCACCCTCCTCTTTGC
The DNA here is from genome assembly GCF_019175285.1 of Sceloporus undulatus. Classification (NCBI taxonomy): domain Eukaryota; kingdom Metazoa; phylum Chordata; class Lepidosauria; order Squamata; family Phrynosomatidae; genus Sceloporus; species Sceloporus undulatus. The sequence goes on along the minus strand of NC_056526.1, from coordinate 49,124,463 downwards.
ACTGACACATATTACATTCAGTGTAAAATTGCTTTGTGGTTGCTCCTATAAAATGAGGCTTTGTAATATTTTAGTGACTCGTTAACTGTTATTGTTTCTTTTTTTTCTTTTTTTTTACATAATGCAAAACTGAATGTAGAAAGTAGAATATGGAAAACTCAGTTCCTGTACTATGACTGCTGCCAACTCATGAGAGGATTTAGGCATACTTATTAACAACTCGTGACTGTATTCTTTCAGAAGGAACAGGAATCCTCAATAGGACTTGGAGAGGGGAGTAACATGGAGATCATGCATCACTTCCAAAGGCCAATCAGCTTGTATGGAAGAAGTGGCAGAGAAGCCTTTGCCTTGTTTTTTTATCTCTATGCTTCAGTTCTTTTCTTTATCTTTTTGGTAATTGGAATGCCTCTTCTTTGAAAACAATGGGAGAAGTCAACTGTGCTGGATCTGAACCCCTTGCAGGAGAATGTGGAAGCTGATACATGCTATTCCAGATCCACCTGTTATTGGGGATACCCCTAGTAAATAGACAGTCTGTAAATATTTTCAAAAGAATGCCATAATCACTAAAAGGCAACATGAGTTTTTCAGAGAATAAGTCACAACAAACTAATCTAATCTCTTTTTTTATATATAAAATCCCCAACTTGGTAGATGAAGGGAATGCTGTGCATGTAGTATTTCTTGGTTTCAGTAAGGCCTTCAAAAAGGTCCCCTATGATATTCTTGCAAACATGCTAGGAAAATGTGGGATAGACAATGCTACTGTTAGGGGGATTTGTAAGTGGTTGACCAACCAAATCCAGAGGGTGCTTACTAATGGCTCCTTTTCATCCTAGAGAAAAGTGATCCATGGAGAGTTCTATCCTGGGCCCAGTGCTATTCAACATATTTATCAGTGACTAGGATGATGGAATAGAGGGCATGCTTATGAAATCTGCAGATGGTACCAAATTAGGAGGGGAGAAGACAGGATGAAAATTCGATATGATCTTAATAGATTAGAAAGCTGGGCCAAAACTAACAAAATGAATTTCATCAGGGAGAAATGTAAGGTACTATAGATATAGGATGGGAACACCTGGCTTGACAACAGTATATGTAAAGGGATCTAAGAGTCCTAGTAGACCACATGTTGAACATGAGTCAACAGCATGATGCAGCAGCTTTAAAAGCCAATGTGATTCTAGGTTGCATCAAGAGAAGTATAGTGTCAAGGAAAATAAAAGCACCACTCTATTCTGCTTTGTTCAGATTTCAAGGATGTTGAGAAGCTGGACTAAAACAGTGAAAGGTTCGGACACTATGCCCTATGAAGAGAGGTTTAGGGGGCTGATTATGTTTAGCCTGAAGAAGAGGAGGTTAAGAGGTGATATGATTTGTTGTTGTTGTTAATCGCCCTCGAGTGGATCTCAACCCATGGCGACCCTGTGCATGATAGCCCTGTTTAAACATTTGAAAGGATGTCATACTGAAGATGAGCAAGTTTGTTTTTTGCAGCTCTATAGAATAGGACCCAGAGCAATGGATTCCACCTAAACATTAGGAAGAACTTTCTGACAGTAAATAATAATAATAATAATAATAATAATAATATGATTATTTATAGCCCGCCTTTCAACAAGGAATCAAGGTGGGTTACAACATCCTGAAAACCATACAATATAATACAATAAAATATCAATTACCATTAAAACAAGTTACCCTACCCTACCCCCCAACCCAATTATAAAAAGATACATAAAATTAGAAAATTACGATCAAATAAACTGCAATAAATAAAATTAAATATACTAGAAGACAAAGCAGGGCGGAGTAGTCTGTATTTTCAGGGCAAACAGGTGTCTTGCTCAGAGAGGGGTAGAAGCTATTTGATAGTGGAATTTGCTGCCTCAGAGCATGGTGGATTCTCTTTCTCTTTTTAAACAGAGGAAACAGAGGGTGGATGGCCATCTATTTAAGGTGCTTTGCTTGTGCTTTCCTGCATAACAGGAGGCTGGACTTGATGGCCCTTGAGGTCTCTTCCAGCTCTATCATTGTATGCACCCAGAGTTTTCCATGGATGTAACAAGTTTCTATTACATCCCATTCACAGAAAAGGAGACACAAAAGATTGCAGCAACTATAGGCCAATAACATTAATCTCAAATGCAAACAAAATTATGCTCAAAGTTCTCCAACATAGACTCCAGCCATACATTGCAATTCATGAGTCCACTAGATGGTGCTGGCTAGCTTTTGAGTGGAATTTCACTTTAAGCAAAATCCAAACAAGCAATTTGCAATATTATGCATAAAGTTAGAAGTGTATTTGAAATTATTTCTCAGTTGTTGAGGACTCATGACCCAATTTGTTGTACTAGACCACATATTTAAATTGGTATTTTAGTTCTTAGTTTGTAAGAAATGAGAGTTTTGTTTATCCACACACACACACTCATAGTTTAGAACACAGAACCTCTAGCTTTTATAGAGCAATCCTCTGCATATCTATGAGTAAGCCCATGAGTTCAGTGGAATTGACCTCTTAGGTATGAAACGTATTTAGGTTAGAAGGCAGGATAGCTGTTTGCTAAATTAATATTAGGAAAAGCTTTCCACATGTGGGCCTATGTCTTACCACATGTCTGGCTTGTGGGTATTATATACTGAGATTCTAATCATGGTTTCAGTTTAGTTTAGATTGAAGTATAGGCCAAAAGCTTCCATTGCACTTTCTAGTGTAGAAGACATTTGCATATACTGTACATTTTAAATACATTTTGTCCCTTTGAGGTTAGGGATTCAATTGCAAAAGCAAATCTCCATTATATAGATAGTTCTTTCCTGCATATGCAAATTTCTTCTTCAGATCACAAACACAGTTCAAAAAAAAATATCAATTCAAAGAACAGATCATTTCCTATTGCAGTAGAGTTGTATGTTGCAGAATTTACACTAGAGTGTGCAGGATGTGTTCACTGTAGATTTTGCAGTCAATGAAATACCTGAAGTAATAGAAAGGTTAGAGTATTGGCTTTTCTTCATTCTTCCTTTCCCCCAGCAGTCATTGCTCATCAGAAAAAAAAAGCAACTTGCTAAGATGCATATTGGTTATAAATTGTTGTTGTTTTTGTTCTGCAGCAGAGGAGTGAAAACACACACAATAATGGGGGGGGGGAGAAACACTGTATTTTACAGTGGATATTCAGTTACATAAGTAATGGACATATTAACCAGTAGTTTGTAGTAGTTTCTTGTATTTCTGTAAATCAGGGGTAGGCAACCTGCGGCCCGCGGGCCGGATGCGGCCCGGCGAGGCCTTGGGACCGGCCCCAGCCTGGTCCTGCCGCCGATTGCCGCCGGGGCCTTTGGCCTCTCGCGCACAGGGGCAAGGGGGGCAATTGTCTATAGACGCCTCAGAAACATGCATTTATATTAACATTTTTTTTAAAAAAATCAGCAATTTTTTTTGCATGTCCTCCACTTTTTTTAAAAAAGTGTCCACCATTTGAAAATGTTGTCCTACATTTGTCCCAGTTTATTTATTTATTTAAATTTTTTAAAAATTATTTAATTATTTATTTTTTGGTTTCGGCCCCCCTGTTGTCTGAGGGACAGCAACCCGGCCCCTGGCTCAAAAAGGTTGCCTACCCCTGCTGTAAATGATACATAGTCAGAAGAAGAAGAATTTCCACCAACACTCTGTAATGATTATTTATAGGGACATTGTACTGCTACTTTTTTACACTATACAACCTGCTACAGGGTAACTGTTCAGTTCAGGATAGCATAGAAGCATTGTTTGAGATACTGTAATTTTTAGGATTTATTCTGAAAGTGCTCTCATATAGTGCATGTATAATATACAGTGACATCCAAACTGTAAGATATCTCTTTTCATTGATAGCATAATGCTACAAAAATGAGTAGCTGAAAATAAAACAGAAAGTATCTCATTTTGAGTGAGGGTGCATCTGCATGCAAGAACATAACAAAGATTTACCATCCATTCTTGATGTGCTTCGGATGCACCTGCCTTGACAGCTTATGCAAACAAAATTCAGCTAACACTTTGCAACACACCATTTCCCTTTCACAGTATCAACACTGAATTACTAAAGAAGCACAGCCGCTTCAACTGGGATTAGGCATGCAGTGGAAGCTGGTTGTTAAGATCTTCATTCTTCAAACATGCTCACCAAATGTAGTGCAGCAGATATTTAAGTCTTTGGACTCTCTTCCAATAATGGCACATCTGGCATCTAGTCATTCTAGCACCAAAGAAAGACTGTATTTTACTAGTCATTTATCATAACCTAGCTTTATACCTAAACAATGAGGAAAATGAAATACAGTAGTTACAAGAATTCTCATACCCTGGGTCAAACATTAATCAGAATGGTGATTGTCGTTAAGAAATAAGAAGAAGACTAGGAATTGGAAGGGCAACTATGAAAGAACTTGACAAGATCCTAAAGTGTAAAGATATACAACTGAGCACTAAAGTTAGAATCGTTGAAGCCATTATATTCCCTGTCACCATGTACAGATGTAAGAGCTGGACAGTGAAGAAAGCAGACAGAAAGAACACCAGCTCATTTGAGATGAGGTCACAGGTATGAATTTGCAGAAATTAAGGAGAGCAGTGGAGGACAGGGAGTGTTGGAGATGTCTCATCCACACAGTTGCCATGGGCTGAGGGCAGTTAACAACAACAACAAACTGGAGAAGGGTGCTGAGGATACTGTAGACAGCCCAAAAGACAAACAAATAGGTCCCTGAACAGATCAAGCTTGAACTCGCCCTGCAAACCAGGATGATTAAATTGAGGATGTCATACTTTGGCCACATCCTGAAAAGGCATGAATCATCAGAAAAGACAATAATGCTAGAAAGGTGGAAGGCAGTAGAAAGAGAGGAAGACGACTAGACTAACTGAGGGCAGTCACAGGCCTAAATCTACAAGACCTAAGCAGAGCATTGAGGATAGGGAGGCTTGGAGATGTCTCATCCACAGAACTGCAATGAGTTGAAGTTGACAGGAGGGCAGCTAATAACAATAACTACAACAGCTGCTTTTGCTGTTATCAGGCATACAGTAGGACCTAGATGTTAAGATTTTCATTCTTCAACCATGCTTACCAAACGTAGTGCAGAACATATTTAAGCTGTTTGGGTTGTTGGAGCCCAGTCTTTCGAACTCTCTTCCCATAATGGCTCATCTGGCATCTAGTTATTCTAGCACCAAAGAAAGACTGTTTATTTTATTAGTCATTTATCATAATCTAGCTTCAACATAGGTGTTTTTAAAAAATCTGTCAGGTGTTCATAAAATAATATATTTTATTGTTAATGTATTGTTAATATATTTATGTTTATTAACATATTAATATTTTATCATTAATGTATTATTATGTGTTCAATATGGGAGCTTTCAGAAAGAAGAGTATGAATTGAGTGATAGATTACATTTTTAAAAAAGAAAAAGTGAAATATAGAATGTGCTGATGTGGAGCTATTATTTGTGAATTGGTTTCAAAATAACTAGGAGGTTGATAATGTTTGTTTTAAATAAGGTAGCTGTAGCTGCTTTGGGCAGCATCTGTAGTGGTTTGAGCATTGGGCAAAAGCTCTGGAAATCAGAGTTCAAATCCCTATTCAGCCATGGAAACCCATTGATAACACTCAGCCTCAGAGGAAGGCAAAGGCAAACTCCCCTCAACAAGAAAACCCCATGATAGATTCACCTTAGGGTTGCTCTAAGTCAGAAACAACTTGAAGACACACAACAGCAACAACAACTGATGCTTTCTGATATTTTGTAATTATACAAAAATAATGTATAATTATACAAAAATAAGCTAAGTATTTTGTTTTTTAAAAAATGATACACTGCCATCTTTTTCAGCATACACAGTTATAGCACTCTCATACCAGTTTAACTGCCATAGCTGTATCGTATGGAATTTGTAATTTCATGGGGCACTAGACCTTTGTGGCAGAGGATTCTAAATACTGCAAGAATTACAAATCCCATGATTTTGTAAGATGGAGCCATGGCAGTTAAAATGGTATCTAACTGCTATAACTGTGTGGTGTGAAAGAGACACAGAACAGGGATACCTTTAAAGGGGGGAAGGTATAAATATATGTCTATTGTATTCCTGAATAGATACATCAGACCTAATCTTTTCTAATATTTTTAAAATAAAATATTACCCTTTAATTTTTAGGAGGACTGGAGTCATTAAAAAAACTCCAGCGACTGGTTATTAATCACAATCAACTGATCAGCATAAAAGGACTTTCTGATGCTCCTACTCTAGTATATATAGACTGTTCCTTTAATCATCTTACTCAAGTTGAAGGTATTGAAGATTGTGGTCTTCTTCAGATTCTGAAGCTACAGGGGAACAATCTCAATGAGGTAAAGACCTTAATTTTATATAGGTGATCTTTAGCATGTTGCCTAATAAGTGAAATTTGATCACTCAAATGAGCTTTGATTGATTGAGTAAATTTACATATGAGTAAAATCAGGTTATCAGAGTTTCTTTGTTTCTTTGTTTTGGGAAGATGTATGTATATACCATAGAACACATAATTTTATATTTGGGTTAAAAAAATGGGATCTTCAAGGTACATGTTGTCCCAAGCCTTTTTGTGGCTATACAAAGCCCCCAGATCTCCTTTCAAATGTTTTTTTTTTCCCCCAGTCAAAAATGCCCCCAAATGCCCAAATATTTGGAAAAATGAAATCACCAAAAATACACCCACCCCATCAAAACTGACTAGGGGAAATGCAAAATTAGAAATAGACTTCCAATAATGTCTGGGATTGATTTCAACCAGTTTTCATCCAAACAGGTGTGGCCTGTGAGGCCATAGAGGGCCCTCACCAGAGTTGCTCAGGCTTGTTTAAGACAGTGCCTTTTTGCTTAAGTGGCAAGAGAAAATGTCTCTCCTTAGATGACCTTTGGGATACAGGTTGTCTCCCTTTCACATTAGTACGTGGGGTTTGTTTGTTCTCCTTGGAAGATAAGTATGTAGTTTTACCACTCATCTGCTTCAAATGGAATGTTATTACTGAAGGAATATGTCACTCCCAGTTCTGCACTGACCATGACCAATTACAGGTGCTCTGTTAATGAAGAAGAATGGGGGGGGGAATATATGCCATATATATATTATTTTGGTTTAGTAATAATGTAACCAGCAAGTGGATGGAAAGAACTTTCAGTAAGTATAAAATATAAGCATACATATGACCAGTATAGTGCTGATGAGAATGGTCACTTTGCTCATCTTACAAATACATTCGAATGTTTTAGTAAAATTGGTAAATACATACGAAAGTCAATGTGACATGAAGCCACTTAGCATAATGACACTTTTTGTTCTGTAATCAGACAAAATTTTAATCCAGACTTTGATAGACCAGCATTTCTCTACTTCATGCAACCCTTAGAAACTAGAGCAGGTGGACAGGGTGTTACCAGATAACCACACAGTATCTGTTCCAATTTTTTCATTAAAAAAATCACAGAGAGTACCTCTTTTTGATTTCTTCCCTCCCCTTTTCCTTCTCTACAAGTATTTGTACTTGTATTTATATCCATAATTGTCAATTGTGGTTAACATTGTGAATATGATGAAGTGGATTTTAGTCTACAAAAGGTTATTCCACAGTCACTGTGTTTATCATTAACAAGTCTTAAAACTATACAGTATTTTGTTTTTATTGCACCAAAGCAATTTGGCTATTACTTTTTGGAATGGGATGTAACGTATACACTCAACTATAAGTCAACAAGTACACTAATTACATTGATCTGTGGATAAATCAGCTCAGATTTTTTTGGGTCAATTTTTTGACTAAAATTTCTAGATCTTTACATGAGGATATACAGTAAACAGGATTGTACTATAATGAAACATCTATTAACATCACAGCACAGTCTAAAGATGTTTGCACATAAGTAGTTTCTTTTTAGTTCAACAGGAATAATTCCTTAATAACTGTATGTGGGATTATAGCCTTAATAATTTTAGTCTGTCCTTCTGTCTACTGTACTATAGTGTTAATATGATATTAATTTATACTTAGTTTCCCAGCCTGGAAAATCATGTTTTGCTAAGAGAATTACACTTGGAAGACAATAGTATTTCATCACTGGAAAAAGTTCCATTGTATTGGTTGCCTTTGCTACAGATTCTCTCTGTCTCACAAAACAGGTAAAACTAAATGTTTTAATGTTTGTGTAGGGTGGGGGGATTAAAAGTAGTGAAAAAAATTATGATCTTAATCCAAGATGAGAACCATACAGACTTGCAGATATTGTTGAACTGCAATTCCCAGCAATGTGAGTCAGCATAATCAATCTTGTATGTTTGACTGCAGTCTGTGTCACTGAAAATTTATCAAAAATGATGGCTTCAGGTTAATAGTATTCATTTTATCTCAAATTTCTTTTCCCCCTCCCTTTCTTGAGATTTTCTTATTTGTTCTATCTACTTTCTCCTGATTTTTTTCAACTTCACAACATAGTGCCTAATTAAATCATACCATTGATTCATCTAACAGAGTTTGGTCTACTCTGTCTGGAAATAGCTCTCTTGCAAATATCTTTTCCAAACTGTTTTAAATGGCAAGTACAAGGAACTGAGCCTGGAAACTTCTACATACAGAGCATTTGCTCTTCCACTGATGGGAGTCTGTTCATATAGGTTTGTCCCTGCTGTGTTTCTTTCCCTGCTCCCATGACTGTGTATTGCATTTAACAGCTGGTGAAATTCTTCCTGTTGTGTGGAAGGAAACACTGTTGTAATAGCTGAGTAGATATCTGGCTGACATTTCTAGTAGCAAAAGTTTCCTGCACCTCTGCTCTATGTGTCAGCATCTTTAACATAAATCACTTGAGCAGAAGTGAGGATGAGGACCAAGTGGATAGGTGTGACTGTAAATATAGCTAGAGTGGCTGACAGTATCAGCAGAATAGATGATTAAAGCAGTAAAAATGTAGTACTTCAGCAGTTGGTATTTATAGTTTCTTTACCAATATGGCCATGTTCTAAGCAACTCCATATGCCTTTGCTGTGGCATAAGTAATTGGTTGTTCTATACAGAAGGATTGCATGTAATGAAGTAAGCTGTTGAAAGAAAAGTTGTTCCTTTGCTTTTATCCTCACATTGATGCAGTTGTGTGATTTCTTCATGAGAGTGTGCACTGAGTGTCATTTCCCTTTTGTTGATTTGCAGGAAGCCCCTATGAATGTTAGGATTGTGAATCAATATATTCCTTAAGAGTAAATGTTCAAGTAGGAAAACCTAGTTTGCAAGTGATAAATGCTAACAGGTCTTCATCTTTAGTTTGTAATAGGACCAATTAATTTTAAAGGTAAACATGAATGACTTGTAAAGATTTTAGTTGCAAACTACGGATGGGCACCTTCTGTTTTTCTAAGCAATTCAGACATGAATGTGTGTTAAATGCAAAAATCTCAACAACTTGTCCTTCTGGCTCACTGCTATTGTTAAAAAAAGGGAGGAATGAAAAAAAAAGGAGGAATGAATGAAACCATGATTAGAAATGGGGTTCATTTCTAAATGTATCTGTTTGGATAGAAAATATATATATATATATATATATATATAATATTTCTATCCAAACAGATACATTTTTCAGATTTCTGTATGTATCATATATTTATAATATGCAGTCTGTTTTCTTTTTTAGGAATTCATCATCAGTATTTTTAAAATGTCATTATCTAGAATTTCACATTCCCTTCAGCTTGCATATTTTCAGTTTCCTTCCCCTCTTCTCTCTTGTGAGTCATTTGGGTTTTGTAATTTTTTTTAGCTCTAACCCTGTTTAGTGTTACTGTATGTATGCTCAGAGTTGAACACAAACTATTAGCAGCTTTCAGACAAGCGTATGAACCCCATTTCTAATCATGGTTTAAAAATCTTGTTTAAAGCTAATTAACTATAGTGGGTACTGAAAAAGGAAGAAAGTAATTTGAAAAAAAGGCATAGAAGTACGTATGAGCACAAAATGGAAGGGAGAGGAATTAGAAACATGAAGGGTAGGGACAGTTGTCTCTTGAAACAACTGAAGGGTCAATGCAGTGCTTCATTAGAATCTGTGACACTGCAAGATGAAGGCTTTGAAGAGGGAAGAGTAGGGCATCTGTAGGCAAAAGATTATTTCTTATTTTTTAACACCAGAAACTGCCACAGGGGACAAATATGTCTCATTGTATTCAGAACTAGAATCCCTCATGTCCTAGATTCAGAATTTTTGAGACTCCAGCCCTCTCACAAAGTAATACCTCAAGGACCAAGAGAAGTGACTTACAGGAGGTAAAATATTTGTCTGTATGGTTTGACTACCTATTTGGCAAAAACCCTGAGACACAAAAATGGAAGTCATCAGAATTGTTCCTGGATTCTAATACTGTAAAGACAGTAAATATGAAGGGTGTAATTCCTGGTTCAGCATCTTGCTTGTTTCATTGCTAGTGCTATCCAAAGAGGCTAGCTTAGCTCCTTGCCTCTGAATTCCCTGGGCTTGGTGTATTAGTTGGCAAGATTTCCTGGGATCTGTATCACATTTTCTCTTTGTTTCTTTCTCTCTGAATAAGCACAACTGTAGTTTTGCCTCTTGTCACCAATGGCTCCATTGCTTGAATCATGACAAGCCTTGAGCAGTTGCTCATCTGTGCTTAGGTAATATACATAGCTGCTACATTGCCTTTATAAAGATGGAAGTTCTCAGGCCCCACTGGACCCCAAAGGATACAAGTTAAAAAAACTTGGCTAAAATGACTTTATATATATATAAAAATAGAAAACATCTCTGAGGAGGGGTTGTATTCAGATGCTGTTTCAGGGGGCATCCAACAATCTTCTCCTCTTCCAAGTGATCAGAATTTTATTTCTTATTTGGAAAAAAGTGGTCATGTGTAATATGTGCAGGGTCAGGAGACTTGAAAATGCCTTTTGCATTTACTCACCTGAATAGGTTAACTAAGGGGTGGAACTGACTCCCCGGAAGGGACAGCTTGGAGCTGCCCCTTCTGAAGGCAGATTGGGGCAGCAGCAACTACATGCCACAGCTCCAAGCTGCCTTCAAACCTCCTGAAAAAGGAGTGGCTAAAAGCCAGCTTTCCACCCAAGCCGTGGCTGGAAGCTGGCTTTTAAGGCGCTCTGGTGGCATGCAGTGTATACTCTGGCTCAGGAGCATCTTGCAACCAGCTGCCATGTGGACAGCCGGCTGGCTTCAAGAGGTCTTGTGGCCATGCGGCGTATAAATGTTACCCCCTAGTCGCTGGTTTGTTCCAGCTCTAAATTAAGGCTATAAAAATATTTGCCTTTCAAGTCCATTGTGAATAATGAACAGCATAATATTAGGGTTTTGTTTTTGTTTTGTTTTTTGCTGGTCTGCAGGTGAAAAAAACCCTGTTAGCATCTATATCTGTATCAAACAGAAAAGCAATAACTATTTAAGGGGAAAAGGACTAAATCTATTAATCCAATCTATTAAAATGATTGAGAGACATCCAAAACAAACTGCATAAGTAATCCGGTTTGAGACCACTTTAACTGCCCTGACTCAGTGTTAGTGAATCCTGGGAACTGTAGTTTATTGTGGCACCACAGTTCCCTGATAGAGAAGGCTAAATGTCTCACAAAACTATAGTTCCCAGAATTCCCTACCATTAAGACTGGGGCCTTAAAGCAGTCTCAAAGTGGGTTATTTCTGCCATGTGTTTTGCACCTGAGTCACACCTAACTTAAGTCCACTTGGTTTCATTGTGTCTATGCTAGGTAATGTTGGATTTGTCCTACAGTGTATATTTAGTGTCTTTATTTTAGTGTACTGACTGGACTGTTGTTTTCCTGTTCTGCATACCTTTCACTTCTAGTTTGTTTCCATTTTATTTTCTTAATATACTTATTGAGGACTGTGTCTATTGTGCTTTTCTGACTCTTTTGCCTTTAAATGATACCAGAAAAGAGAAGCTATTGGAACTTGGAAAAAATGTCTTTTGCTTTTTGTGTCGTCTTTGTAATTTATATCCTTTTAATGCCCAGGGCTAGTGGGACAAGGTCAAGTGGTATTAAGTTTTCTGTAATGTCCTTTGTCTTTCTGGTTTGAATTTTCTGAAAAAAAGAAAAACGAATAAAAAAAAGACAAAGACCGCCAGTGAAAAGGAAGATATAGAATGACAGACTCAAATGTGATTTTCAGCAGTAGAGTATAGAGAGAATTTTAGATCTGAAAACTAAGTAAGGCATCCCATTGTCTGGAATACAGTACCCCAAATGCCAAAAGTAACAAGCAACATATGATGAATTATAGAGTGGAAAACTGTTTGACAAAAGTTACTTTTCTGTTGTTTGTGCCCATGGTTTTACTTTGCAGACCATACTCATTGTTTTAGAGATTTCAAGAAATTAACAGTGCAGTTGTCAAAACATTTTTTTTCATCCAAAACATTTCCTAAAACCATAGTCCAACATATCTAGTGCCAAAGTTTTCTAAATAAACTAACACCTGTAATATAGGATGGTAGAAATTCCAACTTTTCATAATGAGAGTATTTGGTAATATTTATTTGCTGCTACCTATTTCTTCTTGAACATGTTTAACAATTTGTTGGAAACGATTGCTGCTAACACTTCTTCCTAAAATTGCAAAGCTACAGGCCTGAAATCCTGAACCCTGAATATGCATGTGGGAATAGAGCTTAATTTGATCATTGTAGGCCAGTCATAGGCAGATTGCTGCCATTTAAAAAACATTATCATCCTCCACCTCTACATTTGTATCTTGCCATCTCTAGAAGGGTGCAGGATAACAATGAATTTGTTTCTTCATTTGTTTGTAAGGAAATATAGAACATTTGTGAAGCTATGAACTGAACAATTTGGTGCTGCTTCCCTCATATGCCAAAGATCTATTTACTGTATGTACTTAAAGAGGTTCACAGTTACATATGACCATATTTAACAAATATGTAGCATAAACTTTCATAGACTTGGTCTGCTTCCTCAAATGTAACCAAGTTATGATTTAGATGAAGTCTATGAAAACTTCTGACACAACTTTTTTGCACTGTTAGGGGCTGTACTGTATATACAGCCCATAAGGGGCGGTGCGACTCCGCCCCTTTCCTAGACAGATTGAGGCCGCGGCAACCTCACACTACGGCCTGAGTCCGGCCTTTCAAGGGTGCCATAGCTGTGTTGCCACAGCTATATGGCACCATGACACTGTGCACCATGTTGCGTCACACACTGTGTCAGGATGCCCTGGGGTGTGGAGTCGGGCGTGCATCATGAGGACGCTACACCCCGACTCTGCCCCATGCCCACTTAAAGATTCCTTTGCATACTGATATTCCAGACTAACACAGCTATGTTTCTGATCATTTAATTAAACATTCTAAAGTGTAAAAAATGAAGTGCTCAAAAGGAAACCAGCACTCAGGTTGATGTAATTCCTGGAAAATCAAGATAATAGATGCACTGTATGTGCAGCATACCAGGTACAGTCCCTGGCATTTTTCATTTAAAACAATGAGATATTAGGAAAGGCATGACCAGTTAGAGTTGGCTAGATGAATACAAGTCTGAGTTGCTATTAAGCAGCTTCCAGGCTTCCTATATTTGAAATTATAGTTTCATTAGCTAATCATGCATTATCTTTAAATGAATCTTAGTTCATAAAATGAACTTTACTTGTTCATAAAACTACTTCCTAGAGCCCTGCTTCATAAGAACAAACAAGGATCTTCCTGGAAGATAATAGTAAAATCAAGAAAGCCATTCACTCATACAGTAGCAGCTGACAAACTGAATATTTGAATATAATTGACATTTTGAAAACAGAAAGGCCAAAAGGCTATGTTGTTATGTGTTTAAGCATATGTAATGTAGAAATCTCTTTCTGACTCCTTCTGGTGCTACTTGAGTTAAATATAGGTTTTTTTTTTTAAAAAAAAAACAGGATGGCACAAGGACTCACATATCTACAGTTTCATAGTTCTCTGGGTAGGATTCTGTTTTGAGGGTTTTGTTTTGTTTTTTGTTTACTAATACAGGAATCTCCTGCTTATCTGACTAGATAGGGACCAGAGGACTATCAGAAAGTGGAATTGGTTGAAAAGTAGAACTCAGATTTTATATGTGCAAAAGCTAGATTAACATACTATATACATACATAAGTGTGTGGTCTCAAGCAAGCCTCATAAGCAAGAAGAACTAATAAAAGAGTGGAACTGCTGTCAAATTAATGGGATCTTTCTGTAATTTGCAACCACTGAAAGAGCAAGGCAGGAAAAGGCAGAGGAACCCTCTGCTAAACTTTTCTGATGGCAATTCAGTATGTCTTGAGGAGACTCACAATGTCACTAGGTTAAAAGAGAGCTAAATGTTCTTCTTTTTGTCTTTTTGTCAGAAGGGCATACATCTTTTGAAGAAATCAGGGTCATGGGGCAAATGAAAGCAGCATAGAATGCATCTAGGTTCCACATAATCATAGTTTGTCTTGTTTGTTCCTGCAACCCAGATAAGAGGGCTCTAGCCCGCTAAATGGGTAGGAAATCGTTGGCATTGTTCTTCCTACCCCAAGAGTAACACAGAGACTGGAAGGAATAATGAAGAGGCCAAACTTCTTGTAATAATGTTTGCCTCATTATTCTTACAGTATCACACAAAGAGCCGTAAACACCTGCTTAATAAAATAAAAACAATCACAGCTTTCTTCTAGCACCTTGGATAGCTAACAGACAGTCTGTTTGCTATCAAATGACAAGTGGCTTCTTTTATGCTTGTGCTTTCAGTAATAAGATTCTTTTGACACATATAAAATATTGGTTGTTTTTCTTCTAGTTTGACTGAGGTTGCCCCTCTTTTTTCGTGTGTGTCTTTGGAAAAGCTAGATATCAGCAACAACTGCTTGTTAGGTAAGTTTAAAAGGCAAATGGGTGTGGTAGTAGTTTTGAATTCTCATGAGTTTTTAAAGCTGTGTTGCAAAATGTAAATATATGTAAAATGCAATTTTGTTAAACGAATATTGTTAGCACATATACAAAAGGAAGGTTAAAACATTTAGGGGTTTTGTTGTTGTTGTAAGTCCCTACTAGCCTTAATCAAGGTTGGGTTTTACATCAATGTTAGTCTATTTTAATCCAAGTTCATTGTTAAACTGGATATGATACCACATTTGAAGTTGGTTTGAACAGTAAATCCTATTTTTAATTAAGGTCCAGTACAGACCAGCACTAAAAGCCACTTTGTGGGTGGCATGGGGGTGAGGCGTAAGCATGCAGCAGAAAACAAACTTGCTGTATCCTCAGTATGACATCCATTCAAATGTTTAAATAGGGCTATCATATACTTCTTAACCTTCTCTTCTCCTGGCTAAATATACCCAGCTCCCTAAGTTGCTCCTCATAGGGCATGGTTTCTAGACCCTTCACCATTTTAGTTGCCCTCCATTTGGACACATTCCAACTTTTCAACATCCTGGGAAAAATTTGGGAGTAATGCTTTCATTTTACCAAGACTAGTAGCTACACCATTGCTTTTCCTAATCCTTTAATCATGGGTCAAGGGCAGTTAATATTGTGTAGTTTGTCATAACTAATAGTTCATCTTGGGACACCATTGCATATTTAATAACATTTACTCCTTTGTGTCTTTCTAAAGCAAATTGTTCTAAATATTACATTCTGTTAATAAGTCAATATGCCCCCAAATTGTTTTGTGCCATAATAATGCTAACTGTAGTTATATATTTGAAGTTGTCTATTAGTGCAGTACCAGGGCTTCGTGTAGTAAGCCATGAAATGTTAGGGCTTGATGAATGGCAGTTTTCCTCAGTCAAGAAAAAAGACTAATCAAACATCTGTTAGTATCTGTTAAAGAAAAATGGCTTATCCTTTACCATTCATGCAAAAGTGGAATTCAGGCAGATCAAAAGAAAAGAGAGGGAAAAGTTGCATGGTATGATATAATGTGTGTATAAATGTTATCAAAATTAGTATTTAGCACCACCCAACATTTGGGAAACATAATGCTGAAATGATTAGGAGAGGTTGGAATGAATTGATGTTTGTGTGTTCAGTTCATAGTGCCTTAGATACACTTTAAAATATGGATAAAGAGAGAAATTTTGACTTAGTTAATTTTTACTAATCTGACAACTACTTGAATGCATTCTTTTGTGATCATAGTTGAAATAATATAAGTGTTTCCATTTATTTTATCTTTTCCCTAAAAATGTAGATCTTAAGAGCATTTTTCATTGGCTTAATGGTTGCGATAGTTTAAGAGAATTATCCATATTTGGAAACCCACTTCTTCAAGAAGAGAACTGGAGGTAAGCAGATAAAGAAAAAGAGACTTAATCACTTTGGCTGAGTTATATGATACTGTGTGGCTGAGATCAAGTTCATCTTCCTAAACTCACAGTGACAGGATGGGCAGCTATATTTTTAACTGAAACGAATAATATTGGAAATTACTTAGCAGAACTATTTCACTATCCTCATCCTTTTCTCTCTTCTCTTTCAATAATCTATCCAAGTGGTTATGGCTCTAAAAAAAGGAATTTGAGAGGGGAATTTGAGGGTGAAACCACAATATTCTCTTGTAGTAAATCTTTTCTCAGAAGGCTGTACTCTAAATGTAAAACTCTGTTGGCAGAACCTCTTGAATTTTGTTTACTTACATCACAGCCCTCTGTACCACTAAAAAGTCAAATTCAAAACACTTTTCAGTCCCGAAGAGACAGTTTTGAGTACACAGGGGGTGCAGTGCAAGGAAGGTCCTCCCTCCTTTCCCACTTGGTTCTGCAATTCTGTGCTTGGTTACAGCAGTGATATTCACAGAAAAGAAGTCAGGTGGATTCTTTATGTTTTTTATGTGAGGGCCTGTGAAAAATTAGGAAAAAATGAGGGAAACACTGTTATTTTCCAAAGCCCTTTTCTCTTAGAAAAATTGAACATTGGAAAAAATGGATTATAGAATATTTTCTTTCTTGGTGAATGAATGATTTTTTTTTTTTTACAAAACCAGGTGTTCATATATTTACTACCTCAAAATTATTCCTAAAAACTGTAATAGAAAGTTGTCTATGTAAAACAATGTACTGTATTTGCTAATCGCAATTCCTCATCTTGATATCATTTTTCTCAGCTCTTTTTCTGGAAGTGAATATGTTGTGTATGCTTAACACTGTGTAAAATTAGAGGAGCAAGAAAACTTTCCCTGTTTTACTAATGTTAATGGTTTCTTCTTTCTTTTGCTAATGGTTTAGCAAAACTGAAGAAGGCCCCTCACAGTTTAAACCTAGTAAGCTCCATTTGTAAGAAAAAGTAAAGATATTAAAAAGGAAATTCATTTTGTAACTATTATCTAACTGAACCATAGTTTTAAACATCTAACATGATAAAGTTCATATTATGTATAAAATACATTTTATGTTTCTGAAGTAACAAAGTGATTCCAGTCTACCAAAGATGCTGGTAAAGGATGCTAGTATTTTTCAATTTCTCTTCTGTTTCATTTCTACATCCTAGGGCAAGTTTTCCTACAATCTGATTCCGTTCTGTTTCCTAGCTTTGCATTTCAATTGCATATGATTGTCAACATACCCCATCTCAGTGTTTGATCAATTTACTCCTGGACTCCAACATAGAATCTTTCGATTTCTTCTTATTATGTTTCTGTAGTTGGAGCATAAACTTGGATTATGATTATACTGATGAGTTTTTCCTGAAATCTTACTTACATCATTCAGTCAGACTTTGCATTATATCCTTTGACCGTTTTTGTTGTGTATCTCCTTGCTCTTAATGCCACCTGGTTTCTTCTTAGATTTTCATTTCCCAAGTAAAGCACTGTGTAATGATCTCTCAAAAATGTCCCATTCCTGTCCACTTTAGTTCACTCATTCCACATTTTCAATGTTTATACATTCCAATTCTTATTTTACTGTGTTTAGCTTTCGATTCATGCTTCTTACATTCCACGTTGCTATAATATGTGTTGTTCAGTTTTGAACTTTCCCAATATTTTTGGCTTTTTGGGAAACAAGTGTCTATTTATATTTATGAAAGATATTCAGTGTTTGCATAAAACAGGCCAGAGTTATTGTTCAAAGCTGATACAATACCAGTAAAAAATATTTCTGGATGATTCTGACCATTAATGTAGTATGACATTATTGACAGATTTGCAAAATGTTGACACACAAGTAAAATGTCCATATAAAAGGAAGGTGTTCATTTTTCTCACTAGTTGCTGTTTCATACATGGGAGAAGGTCAAGGGGTTAGTGGATTGTGGAAATAAGTATGCTTGCTCTCTTTGAAAAATATTTCCTGGCTTCCTGTCAGTGACATGTATGTGTTCATACATAGTCAGACTGTAATAACTTCTTCCAAAAGTTTTTCCCCTCTTCTTCTTCGGTATCTTCATCTTACACTAATATATTTCATTTTATGAGTACCTTCTCACTTCATTTGTAAGTCTCCCCTTCATTTGTTATAGATTTGGATGTTCTTCTTCTTGAAAGTAAATGTCTCATCATGTTTTTGTTAAAACGTTGTTCATGTTTTATTTCTGCTTTTCAGCTTTGGCAAATTCAGTCCTGACTCCTCTAAGTCGTCCCTATGACTTCACATTTACCAAAGAATGGCTTAGCTGTTTGTATTTTTCCCCTAATCTTTTTGTCTTTACATCATCTGGAAGTTGTTGATACCTCCCCTCTCCCCACTTTTTGAATAGTTTTATCCACTGCTTCACTGTAAAGCTCACAGTTCCCCTGTCACTTAGTCAGGTACTTTCAGGATATGTATTGGATTGTCCTTTATATGTAAGCAAGCATCATTCTGCAAGTTTACTGTGTAGCAACTTTCTAAGATTTCACAATTTTTCTAAGCTGCTTGTTCGATTGTTGAACTATCTTCATAGTTAGAGTGTGTGTGTTTGTTTAACCTGTATCTACTTTCCCCTAGTTTAAAAACATTATTTATTTTCATTTATTTTCATTAGTGGAGGAGTTGATCAATTATACTTTCACTTCTCTCTGTGATGTTGACATAATTTTTTACCTCTTCTGCTGTAGTCTATGAATCCACCATTTTTTATTAGTTCTCATGTAAGTCAGTTAGGTTTTTGAGGATTTTTAGGACAAACTACCTGAAAAGTACCCCATGCTGCCATAACTAATTCCCCCAAAGGGGTCCATGCAGCATCCTGCTTTCCCACTCCTTCCTCAACCACACACTTTTAACCTCAAGAGTCTTATCAGCAGTACTAATCTAGAGTCATCTCCTATTTTCTTAACCTTTAAAAAAAACCTGTAAGAAATCTAGTAGTAGGACCTTAATATTTTCCTATTTCCATGCCTTTTGCCCTGGTTCAGGAGTCTTGGGAACTGTTGTTTTAGAGAAGCAGGGAGGGCAGAGGGAGAGACCTCCTGTTTTCTAGCATTTTAAAAAAAATTCCTGTTAATTACAGCTCCTAGAAACCCCTTTGTTTGGAATTTTAACTTGAAACTGGCCACTACATGTGGGTTGTTAGTAAAACATGGTGACAGACACTAAAACATCTACCCCAGTGTCTTGATGAATTGTGGCAGATCCCCATTTATTCCTCAAGGAAGACCCCTTTGGAATGTTAACTTCAGACTGGCCAGTGCAACTTGGACAACAACCAAAAATACTAGATCACTATTTGATACATCTAACATGATGTAACATGATGTCTCAATGAGTTATGACTTCTACAGACACACAAGTATTTTCCTTTATTTATTATCTGACTAAACCTGAACTTATTCAGTCTGATGTCATATCTTTGTTGTAATATACCACACGATTATCTCCTAATATGTGGTTCATACTTTTACTCTCTTTCTTTGTATTGGTGGCTATTCACATTATCTTTCAAATTACGGAAACAGCATAGTCATTAGGTCGTGTAGCCTTCACTTTATTTTCTGTTAGCATGTCTCCTCAACTAAGTGGCCTCCCATTTATTCTATTTGCCTTTTTTCTATCAAAACACTATCAAAAGTTTGTATCAAAGCTTACAGTGCTGTATAAATAAACAACAACAACACTATTGTTGGGTTTTTTATATTTTTTGGTAATAGCAATGCCTTTTCTTTCTTTGATTTTTAATCTTTATTTTATGCTGAAAGTTGGTGTAATCTGAAGTAGTATGAGGCATGAAGGCAATCTCAGGGTCGAAGCAGACTGGCAGCTTGGAGCAGCCTCTGGCCACAACCAGCCCACAATCAGCTGGGGACTGTGGCAACTGCACAGCCCACTATAAAAGCTGGCCATTAGCATGGTCCCAAACGGGCCACTGGCAAGGAGCAGATGTTTCCCACTCCTTTTGCTGGCAGCCTTGGGCCATCTTAGGTAGCCTCAGAGTGGCTTCTGGCTGCATTGGGGGCATGTGTCATCTGCATGCCACACCCCCAAAGCCACCAACCACACCTTTTGGCCTATCTGTTTCTGACCTATGTGGGAAATGCACATTTCTGTTGTGGGATTTAAAACTTCCATTGCTGGTTTGCCCCAGTAGTTGCTTTCTTCTGTACTGATCTTGGTTAGTTTATGTGAACAATTGATTCCAACAGGTTTTTCAGGTGACTGGCACAGTGATGTAGGCGCGGTACAGAGCGGCAAAAAGAGGCGCCGGGGAGGTGCCTCTTCTTGCTCCACAGCAGCGCTGCAGCAACCAAATTGTGCTACGCTGCTGCGCAGCAAGAAAGAAGAATGCAGAAGTGGTTCCTTTTTACAGCGTACCTGAGATGCCAGAAAGTGCTGGCAGCAGCATGATGACATCATAGCTGTGCTGTGCCATTTGGACGCAGCACAGCTGCGATGTCATAGCTGAGCGTGCCGCTGAGGCGTCCTGATGACGTGCTAGGGTTAAGGGGTGTCTGTAAGAGGCGCTCCAAGGCAACCCTAGCACGTCACCAGGATGTGCTTAAAGGCCAGTCTATACAGGGCTGTAGAATACTTTCTCACATGAATGCAATTTGCATTATATTGTAACCCTAAGTCCCATTATCATCCTTGTCATTCTTAAGCCACAAAAGTGCTGTTTGACCAATTGAGCTTTCATGTTTAATATTATAAAGTTTAGATTTGTTGATTTGTTGAATTCAGCATTGACTATAACTTCAGGCAATATGCTTCAATGAACTTTGTATAACCCCTTGATACCAACAAAGGAATTAGTTGTAAAATTTCTTAATCGGTTTCCTACTTTCATGTCCAGCCAGTGATAACACTGAAGAAGCTGAAGTACTAAGAAATCACTTTTTAGAAATTAAACCCTTGGATCAGTTTGAGCACTCCTAGGGGGAATGTGTTTCATTGCAGTAATGATTAATAGGACCTCTTAAGTGACAGAATGTTCACCAGGAAGTTTTCACTAAATGAAATATTGACTCAGCCGTCACCAGGAGAAACCCAGCTGGAAAAACTAGTGTTAAGATCCCATGGCTCTAAAAAAACCATACTTTCCAACATTAATCAACTTGATATGGCACCTTTTCATTATATCATTGTTCAGCATTGTCTGTAAGAACTCTACACTGCTGTTTCAGGACTATTCAGTTAGTACCTCCATTTCACATTTTTGTACTTGTAATGCGGTAGTACAGCTATGTTTAATTGTTCCCACCTATTATAATTATGTAACTAGAGTTTTGTTGATACTTACTGAAGCAAAGACTATCCAGCCAAAATCAAGTGTACCTAAGTCCATTGTTTTCCATTGGGAAGAGTTCAGTGTGTCTTTTCATTTAAATCAATGCAACTTGAAAGTACTTATCTGTGGCCAAATTGTGCTTAAATCTAATGAAATTTTAATTTGCCATGGAAATTGGCTTGAAGACCTACAACTTCTATTTATATTTAAGGAGTCATATAGTACATGGGACCCAGTGTGAAAAGAGAACTGCTTCCTACAGACAAATAAATTTATTTTAATATATTTTTTAAAATTAGATCCAGGGCTTTTTCTCATCAGTGGAATTACATTAGAATTCCAGCATAACTCTGTGACAATATTCATGATTCTTCCTTCTTCTTCAGTCCCCTGTTCAGTTTCCCCGGTTGTTTCAAAGGATCCAGTAATCAAATAAAGCTCACTTTTGTCTTGCACATTTTTAAATAGTTGAATACAACTGAAAGATAATTTATCTTTCTTAATAATATGATATATTTCTAACAAATATAAGAAAAAACAAAAATAGTAGAGAGTAATTCAGAAGAGTAGTGATGTATAGGATATCCTTGCTGGCCTGGCAGCAGAAAAGCAATCTTTGTGAACACATGGAATTCCTTTATTTTGCATAGCCAAGAAAGGGAGGAATACCTTTACACATGTGGGTCAAATCTGGTGGGTTTCAGCCTTCTGAGAAGCATATGCTTGGAAAAGTAATGTATGTATTGTTTCTTCCCAGATCAACAAGGCTCTCCAAACTCCTCTCTCTCTCTCTCTCTCTCTATATATATATATATATATATATATATATATATTCATTCACAGGAATATAACGTCTTTTATCTTTTTAAAAAGGTGTTCCTTGCTCAGATTTCTCCCTCATTTGAAAATACTTAATGATGAAAATGTAAATCCTGATGCAGAAATCCCAGATGAAAGAACTAAACAAAGAACACAGCTAGGAAGCTTTGCAGCATTTTGTCAGGCTCAAATTCAAGAAATTGAGATAGTTAACAAAAAGGCCACCACTAGGTTGATGTAAGTATCTTTAATATGTTTCCAAGAATTCATTTTTCCTATTTATTATATGTGATTTCTTCTCTGTGTTCTGAGACTACATACTACTCTAATATAGTGTGATGTTCATAAATGAAAAAGTCTTTAACTAGCCACATTATTTTTCCCCCCTTTGATTTCGTTAATTCATGCCTTGTGACACTTTCAAAAGCCTTATGGAATCTCAAAATTTACCAATGGATGCTGTTCTTTGTCAACATTTCATGAATTCAATCTTTTCTTTCTGCACTGAAGGAATAAAAACATATATGTAACATAATTTGTTTTCTCTGTCCAAATTTTCTTTTTTCCCCATCTACTGTCTTTTTTACTTTTTCACTCAACATACACCAGTATTATGAATCATTATTATAGAAGATTAATTTATATTATGCATCACACATTTCTAAAAGGAAATAACTGTAATAATTGTTGGTTTTGATGAAACACTGTGATCCTTGTAATTACTTTACACTGCAAGGATATTGTCCAGTCTTGCAGGGATGTGTGTATATGAAAATACTTCTTATCAATGGTTTTCACGTATTTGTGGTCCTCGGTAAGTGTGAAGTGTTTATAGTATGAATCCTTTCATATGCATCAGCAGAAATAAATATTCTGGTGCAGTTGACTTCCCCATCACCCTTGCAGCCTTCCCACATGTCCCCAGTCAGCTCAAGAGAGGTGAGAATCATCAAATGCAGATGGGATTTTGGCTAAGCAATGCGAAGGCCTCATCTGCATTGCAGAAATAATGCTGTTTGACACTGCACTAACTGCCATGGTTCCATCCTATGGAATCCTGGGATTTGTAGTTTGTTGTGGTGCCAGACCTCTTTGACAGAGAAGGCTAAATATCTAACAAAACTATAAATCTCAGAATTCCATAACATTGAGCATGGCGATTAAAGCAGTGTGAAACTGCATTATTAAATCCCCTTCCATCTGCTCCCACCAACACATATATCAGTAATATCTGCAAAGATATGTACAGTGCGCCCTTCCCTTACATGGGGGATCCATTCCAGACTCCAACTGCGTAAGGAAAATACCACGTATTCTCGAGCCCCATTGAAATACCGTATATGCTTGAGCCCTATTGAAGATATTGCCCCTTCTGGTGCACAACTTTCAGAATATGCTGAAAGCTGCATATGGTGCACCCACGTATGATGCAGATGCACTGTGTTATAAAACATAAAATAAGCACTACAGTATTTATCTAAACTATTGCTTAAATTATTTCGCCATTTTTTATAATAGTGCTCCCTTTTTATTCTAAAGTACAGTCGGCCCTCCTTATACGTGGATTTGCCATGCACGGATCTGATCATACGCGCATGGAAAATCCGGGGAAATTGTCCCCAATGGCGGCGTGCGTACACGCGCACTGCCATTGGGGACAAAAGTCCCTCTCCTCCCCTCCTCTTTCCCTCCCTCCCTCCCTCCCTCCCTCCCTCCCTGCTTACCTGCTCCGTCGCCATGCTTCCGCCTCCTCCTCTGCCACTGCGGTTCAAGGGCCGGAGGCAGCCTGGAGGCCTCTTGACCTCCAAGCTTCCCCCGGCCCTTGAACCGCGGCGGTAGAGGGGGAGGATGAAGCTAAGCCCCGTTTTCCTCACCACCGCCACAGAAAAAGGGCCCGCTGCAGCCTGGAGGCCTCTGGGCCTTGACCCCATCCTCCTCCCCGCTGCTGCGGAAGAAGGGCTGGGGGCAGCCTGGAGGCCTCTGGGCCTCCAAGCTGCCCCCGGCCCTTAAACCACGGATGTGACGAGGATGCGGGAGGTGGCGGCGCAGTGATGGAGCAGGTAAGCGGGAAGGGGAGGGAGGGAGGGGAGGGGAGGGACAAATGAGACTTGAGCATACGTGGATTTTGGCATATGCGGATCCCCCGCATATACCAAGGGCCCACTGTATTATTATAAAGAAGAGGTGAATAACACACAGTTTTTGTATGCACACACACTTTGAGCATCTACCTTCAGTTTCAGTGGTATGGTGCTGAATTTCAGTAGTGCAACAACCTAGCAGCAATATAAAAATAAAACATTTTTATGCCTGTGGAAGTTTATGCCAGGTCCAGAAGCCTGTGAAAGCAAGAGTTGTCATGTACAACAAGGTGTAAAATGCATTTGGATCTTGTTTCAGTAGGAAAGCATGCTTTTTTCCCCAATTCGAAATGAATAGAATCTATTTCTTATTGGCATCATAGGAGGTAGAAGGAGGACACTCAGAGTGTAGCTAGCATTTTTTAATGGGGTGGGGTAAAGTAAAATGGGGGCAGAACAATTGGATCATTACTAGAACTTTAACAGAAGGTATATTCATGAAGGGGGCAGAATTATGATTTAGGTGGTGTGCCTTCATTTGCCCCACCACTGCCACCACCATCAATACACCACTAAGGAAAAAGCAACTTACAGCAACATCCAGGATTTAAAACTGGCATTTTGCAAGTGGAGACTGAATATGCACATAACTGTTTTCTAAAGAAAATTCACACAAATTTACAGCAGTGAAAGATGGATCCATCAAACCTGTCCATCTTTCTTGTAAAGGGAAGAATCAGTATTTTAGAAAGGAAGGTGTTGTCTCAAATGGCAGTCAGGTAATTTGAAAATAGCTGTGCAGTTCTAGGACAGAGGTGTTCTTGTGATCCCAAATGTGTTTAATGTCACTAACCACTGCTAGATAAACTATTTTACTTGTATCTGTTTTTTAAGGGAATGCAAACATTTATTCAACTAAATTTCATTGTGAAAATGTAGAGAAGTATTTTAATCTCAGAAATGGGGAGAAATGTGCATTTTTGTAATTGCTACAGATATTTGACCAAGCTAATTTTATTTGTATTTTGTTTTTACTATGGGGCTATACAGATGGGCGGCATGCAGCCGCCCCTTTTTGCCCTGGATCGGTGCTTCAGCAACCACACTCAGCAGCACCAATCCGCTCCCTGGAGGGAGCAAAAAAAAGCTGTCCCAAGCATCTCTCTGGAGCGTCATAAGTGCCGCGGTATGGCGTTATGATGCGTCATCCGCGCTGCACTGTTTGGGTGCTGCCTCACAGTGGCATCCTCATGGTGCGCACCGTGTAAATGGGTGCACGCCAAAATGGCACCATGGGTCATGGCATCAAGCATACGGACACAATGCCATGACTCTGCCCACACGCCGGCCTTTCGGGCCGGTCTGTACAGGCCCTATGTATCTAAATTGCTTCTGAAAAGATATCAATGAAGCTAACTATGAAAAATTGGTGCTGCAATCCTATATCCATTTTTGTGGAGAAAAGCCCCAGTAGGACTTGCTTCTGAGTAAATATGTATCTGATTTCACATTATTCACAATAAAGAAAACCAACAGTATTACATATTTTGGTAAGGAATGCTGTGAGGTTTTAAATGCTTTTTGTTCTGTTGCATTTTGTAAAATTTTGTTACTTTCAATATAACATATATACTCATGTATAAGTCAAAAAATTTATCCCCCAAAATTGACTCCCAGATTCCATGTTGACGTATTTACAGGTCTGTATGGTAATATGATAGCAGCTCTGTCAGATTCCCCCTTGCCATGGGGACAGCAGTTTTTTTCTCTTGAGCCAAGCAGAAAGAGTCCTGGGTGACTGATTGCTGTTAAACAAACAGAGGCATGGTACATAGCGCCTAAAAATGGTGCCCCACCGGGGCCTGTTTTCTCTCTGCAGGGAGGCTGCGTCCGCCAAACCGTGCGGCTTCCCTGCAGAGTAAAAAGAACCCATGCAAAGTGGGTTTTTCTTATTCCGCAGCTGCAGCGTAACAAGTGTGCCACTGGCATGCTCGTTACGCAAGCGCCGCACGGCACTTGTGTTACAATGACGGCACCCATGTGTACCGGGCGCCGCCATTTTGACGCCCTCATCACGTGTTAGGGTTGAGGGGCATCTGGAAGTGCCACCCCGAGGCAACCCTAGGACATGACGAGGGCATCTTAAAGGGCCATCTGTACTGGCTCAGAACTCTTCTCCTGCCCTACTGCTGCTGTCTGGGAAGTGAATGCTGAAACAAAGGCTGAAATGCTGAAGCAAAAAGCCTCAATTAGGTCATGGCAAAATCCATAATTTTGACCCCAAAACCTGTCTTTGACTTATATATATAGTTGAGTATATATAGTCAGTTTAAAAAGAAAAGAAGGAAGACTAAGAGCTGCCCTCTGCTACACAATTAAGGCAAAGTCCAGCATAGGATGCCACAGGCACAAGAGCAGAATCTGACATGAATGCTCCCCTTCAGCCTGGCTCTCTGTCTGCATCCCCAAAACACTGCTTCATATGGCAGAGAGTCATTCTAGTTTACAGAGACAGTTTACGGGTAGCTTCAGTAGCCACAGGGTGGAAGGAAAAAAAAGGATGTTCAATGGCATTGGTGCTGCAATACTAGCATAACATTGGGTTTAATCCTCAATTAGGATGAACATAGAAGAATATAGAAAACTGTCTTGACAGAAAATTATTCAAGTTAGTATCATTTACAGTCATTGGCGCTTCAGTGGTCTTAGGGTACAGTGTTTCACACTCCTATCTTACATGCAAAGCATGAACTCTACCACTGAATATTCTCTAAATGTCATACACAAACCTCTACATGTAGTCTGCAAATGAAATGGCATACAAAATGGTTCTCTTTATATTTACTCAGAATAAGCCCTCACAATATAAAGTGGGATTTGGTCTCATAGGATTGCAATCTTAATTTTAACATCCCTAAAGAACAGTGCAAAACTAAGTCAACCTCTAGTCTGTTTGACATCTCGCTAAATTATGAGGCCCTGTAGGTATGACCTCAAATGTAAGCTGCCAGAGGTAATCATTGCTAGGCTTTCTAATCCATGTTTCATACACCGGAGCTGCTCAGTGAAATTGTCTGTTGTTTTTGCTTTCAAATTCACTGTGTCTACTTATGTTTAAGAATTATGTGCTTTTAAAAAATTAATTACTCAGTTCTAATAAATGTCTGTCAGTTAATCTTTTGACACTTAGTTGTAAGTAGCTACACTAAAATGCACTTCCGTTTCAATGTTTTCGCTTTCAACAGGGTCTTGTACAGATGCCTGGAAATAGAAGACACTAATGGATGTTGAAACCCTTTTAAACAGTCATAGTTTAAACAGATGAAAATGACATAAAAGCTTATAAAAGGAAATATAACTGAAGAAGTATAAACATTAAAACTCTTTATGGTGTTTAAAGGCCTTTTCCAAACAAGAGTGACGCAACAATGCTACTGTGACACATATCAATTTATATAGAATTACAAATACTTCTATAATATTTATTTGTCACAGTCTTTACCTTTCTTGGTATAATATTAACTTTTAAAGAAGCTATTCTAAAATGTTATCATCTGTGTAACATTACTTCAGAAAACTATTCATGTGACATGTTGGAAGTCAAAAAACACAATATAGCAAATAGTACAGTGCACCCGCATTATACGTGGGCATGTTTTATGCAGATTCCAGCATATGCTGGGAGCCATGCCAGAAGGAAGGGAGACGCCTGCTGGAAGAAAACAATGGTGCGCGCTCCTGTGGCGTGCACTTCGCGCGCCGCCACCACACTGCCACAGACACGAGCCCCATTCATTTAAATGGGGCTTGAGCATCCGCGTTTTTCCCCTTACACAGGGGGTCCAAACTGGATCCCCCGCAGAAGGGAAGGGACAACTCTATTTACCATAAATTTAAAATTGTTCACATTACTCCATTACAATACTTAATTTAAAACAATCTAGTTCACATCAAAGATTCTTTCTAAATTGAAAAATACTAAATTAAATAAGTCACAATGTAATAAGAAGTAGATGTATGGTGGAGGTGCAAACAGAGATGGTAAGACTGTATCATTAAGGCCAGCCAAGGGTGCAAAGAACAAAAGATAATCCCCAAACAACCAAATTTAGACATGATTTTTTTTTAAAAGAAAGAAAGAGACAGTGTTCCAATCATTTTGGTAAAATAGTCCTTATACATAGTGAAAATCCAAGTACATTAACTTTTATCTACCAGTATTATAGAATCAATACTGTGATTTGTATTAGAGAGAGTGTTCGGTATATTTCCTTTAGAAAACTCAAATCAGTGAAGTTTATCAGGTTTAGGTTTAGTGTTTCTGGTTATAACGGTAATCTCTGACTAAAAGAAAAATGTGTCACATGATCCTGTTAGAAAAATGATTTAGTTGGTGTGTGACCAGTTTATCTTGAATTGTAACTGCAGCTTTTTGTGTAATCAAGTATCAAAGCCTGCTCCAGTACAGCTCTTTTGTATACTTCTAATCTTTCACATTGCTGCCTCATCTTGTGGCAACATGGCTAAAAGTCACCATGAGCTAGAAACAGAGGTGAGTTTGCAGATGGGCCTATCGCTGTAGCTTATGATGCAACAATGTTTGTGTGTGCATGTGTGTGCAATATATACACAGGATGTATAACAGAAACTTATTTTATATATTTGTTATATTAACAAATTTATTATCTGAACACATTTCTTTTCTTATATTATTTTTTAAAATTTGACTCATTGTTTTAAGACTGATTGTCCTCCCCTCCTCAATTATCCTATAGAGAAGGATTCTCTGCAGACGCTGTACAACTCCAGTGTTGGTATTCTGAGAAGCTGATGAAGCTTAGTAGTGAACACCGATTTGCACATGAGTATGGAGTTCTAAACACAACTAAAGCAGTGGAAACAGAAGAACAGACAGGTCACTTGAACCGAGAAGCTGTTGACATCATAGAAAAAAATAATTTTATCAATGGTGTAAAAGAAAATAAGCTGGATTCGTTGGATACTCTTGAAAGATGGATTACGTCTGGACACACTCAAGCTGCATCTGTTAACTCCTTCATAACTCTGCCTGAGATGAGAAAGAATCAAGGATACCAGCAAAAGAATAAAAATGCTCAATACTTCCTTAACCACAGTGGGAAAAACAAAGATAAGAGTGCATTAATCAGTCCGAAGAAAAACAAATTCAACAAGCAAATCACAGCAAGTAATCAAGAAAATTATCCTCAGCATTTTGGCAACTCACAAAAGTAAGCTCCAGAGTATATACTCAACTATAAGTCAACCTCTAAGTCAAGGTCAGGATTTGGGGCCAAAATTATGGGTTTTGTCATGACCCATGATTAGGTCGAGAGTAAAACTTGGAGGCTCTTTCAGTGTGTGTATGTGTGCTTATGGCAAGAGCTATTCCCACTGAGGCTTTTCTTCATCTTTTCAGCTTTCATTTCAGCCAGATGCACAGGCGGGAGGGGGACTCTTAAATAAACAGCAAGATCAATCAATCACCCAGGACTGTTTCTGCTTGGCTCTTTCTTGCTAAACTCCTCACTGCACGGCATGGGGAAATCTGAAAGAGCTGCTGTCACGTTTCCATAGTGGCATGTAAATAAGTCAACCTGGGATTTTGGGGCCAATTTTTGGGCATAATTTTTTAGACTTATAGATGAATATATACGGTATATTATGAAACACTGTGGAGTCTTAATGCAGTCAGGGCACAAGTGATGTCACATATACCTGTTTCAAGCTCAACTTTGTGATTTACACACAATGAACTTAAAATAGGTCAGCCTTTCTGCATTCTCACTCCTCTGTGGAAACAGCTATTTATCCTGTATCCTGTGTAATTGACATTACACAATGGTGTTTCAAAGGCCAGCTTTGAGTATGATAGTTATATGGATGGCTCATCAACCAAGTGCTGTTGTAAGGACTTCCAGAAACTGTAGAGCTAGTTATACATAGACACACAGTATACCTGAGATATGATACCAAGTTGTTTAACCTTTATCTCAGAAAAATGCGAAGATAAACCAAAGCATCTCCATAGCTTTTAAATGTAGTTTTCTGTGTCATATAGTAGCAAACAGATATACATAGTATCTGTCTATCTATAAATCAGAAGTCTAAACTTTGAAACTTTGAATAGGAATTATGATTAACTATATGTTTGTGCTATTCCATGTATGCTATTCCATATATGCTATTTCATATTTTTTTTATAATTTCCATGAAAGCAACCTCTTTCCAGTTCTTTCACAACGTTAGTTTTATAGTTGTCGAATGCTAGTTAAATTGCATATTGCTGTCAGGACTGGCAACATTTTCAAGAAAATTAAAATATAACATAAAATATATACTGTAAAAATATAAAACATAAAATTAAAGTTGTGGCTGCTTTTCAACTTCAGATTTTGTGACTAACACTAGAGAGTCTCTGCTTTCTGCCTCTACCACATGATGAGCAGTGCATTACCACACCTTAGGTTGCAAGGGAATGCATTGGTAACCCTGTGGCTGGATGCTAGAGACAGATGACAAACTATATTATAGGATCTGCCAAACACAAAGGTTTAAAGCAAACATGACAGTTTTAAGTATTTCTGAGCAAAAGACTATTGTTTAACAGCCAGCATCCATCACCATAATGCTTGCCTGCCATTATAGTAGAGTCCCTTTCCCTCTTGGGGGAATTAACTCCAAACATCTTTACAACACTCAGAACTGGTTTTGATGTGGAAAGAGGGAGGGAACTGCCCCCTTCGGTTTCTGCTGAGAAAAGCAATTCTGTGTTGAATTTTTCCATTTGGCCCTGTTCTGCATTACAAGGGATATGTCCAGATGAGCTCGGTGTCAAAAGTTCATAAAAGTTAGAGATGCCCATTGCTTTCTAGTCGATGCAACCATGGCATGATATTTGTGCTTAAGTAGTTTCGAGAAATTTTACTACTCTGTCACCATTGGAGTGGGGGAAAATACAAAAGTACAAAATACCATACACACACAATATTTTGCATTTAGTGTATTTGATACAAAGCATTTTTAACAAAAATATAATAAATCTTAGATTATTGTATATAATAAATAAGGGAAAGCTGTATATGGTAAACCTGTGCTGATACCACAAATCCCATCAGTTTTTAGAAAAAGGAGTTTTTCTGAGCAGATCTGAATAGTATAACATAATAAGAGTACTGTAGTGTGCTGCTGTTAGTCATTCTCTTACTCCACAATCTAAAGGGCTTTGCTTGTCTTTATGACTGCCTTCTTTGTTATGTTTCTGGTAATGTCTTGTACCATTATGGTGAGCTTTGTGGTCAAACTATATTCATATACTCCACATGTTTTCTTATACAAAAGTATAGGAGTTAGTGCTGCTTGAGAAAGTGATGTTTTCAGACAAATAGATATTGTTCTTTTTACCTTCTTGCTTGACACTGTTTTGAATGTAATACATCCACAGGAGAAAAAATAGTAGTTCAGGTCTCACTTGCTCAAATAGTATAACAATGTCAAATGAAATAATCTTGGAAAACCTTAACCTCCAAATGTAAGAAAATATTTTTCATTTATTCCTCATACCCTTGCCCTTCCCTAAATACTGTATAAGTAGTTCAGCACATATATATGTATATGTGTATACTTGTGATTATACATGTTTGAACGTGAAACTCCATTCTTTTTTAACAAGTATCTCTTTCTAGGGAGAGGGTTTGTTTACTAAGTTGTTTGCTAACTGCCATCAAGTTGACTTCAGTTTATGGCAACCCCATGAATAGGAGACCTCCAGGTGCAGGGACATAGCCAGGATTTTGGGGAAGGGGGGGGGGTCCAGACTAAGTGCCACCATTATAATGGGCTTGGGTGCGGTGGCGCAGCAGCACACACCATTCATTTTTCTAATAGAAGGGGGGCGGACCCCAAGAACCCCCCCCCCTTGGCTACGTTCCTGCCAGGTGATTGAGTATATCTATCTGGAATGTGGTCTTTCTCTTTTCCTACAGCCTTCTTACTTTACCAAGCATTATTCCTTTCTAGTGAGTCACATCTTCTCATGATATGGCTAAAGTATAGCATACACTGTATACTATATGTACTATATGTGAGGTTAAATATAATCTTAATGCTTATTGGAATAAAATAGTTACAAGTATAATTGTATCAGTGATTTCAATAATTCTCCCCTAGGCAGGACTAACATTAGATTTATGCTATTCTATTGTTTATAGTATGTAAAAATATTACAGCAAGTGAAGAATGTTATTTTTCTTATATATACATATAGCTTGGCAGCCACAGTTATCCAATCATACTGGCGAGGCTATAGAACTCGTAAAGAAATCAGTTTCTATACAAGGCTACATGTCTCAGCAACTGTTATCCAGTCTTTTTGGAGGAGCTACTGTGTCAGAAAAAAGACTTTAGGTTGCAACCAAGAACATCTTCATTTTATGGACAAACATAAAGCTGCTACTATACTTCAGGTCAGTGTACAAACTATACTCATGCATGCCTTCTCACAACTAATGGTCAGTATGCATGACTTGATTATGCTTGTCCTCATAGTCACTGTTTCCTTAGATTACCCTAAATAACCTGAGGAAATTGTAAGGTTACTGGATTGACTTGACAGAAACAGGTATAACAGACAGATTCACAGCTGTTTCCTAGGAAACATTGATTGCTTCTTGAAACTGAAAAATTAAATTTCATTTGTAATGTGCCCATACACCTTGTTTCTTGTAGGGTTATCTCCTGCAACCCACCAGTGGCTCAAAAAGTGGACCAGCAGTGTCATAGTCTCTTTGGAAAGCCTCCTGTTAAGCCTTCATGGGAACCAACCAGACCCAAAGACCAAACATCACTCATGTGCAAACACAGAAAAAAAATAAGGAAGAGTCTTGTGGCCCCTTAAAGACTTAATTGGTTAATTGACTGTCTTTGAATAACTGGGCCCAAGGACTGGTGTATGAAGCCCTAAATGGCTTCGTACTGCCTGAATTACTGCTGGTCCACTCAGATTTAAGAACATTTGGAAAAGCAGGACTTTTGTTCCTCAGAAAGGTGTGGCCATAGGACTACCACACATAGTATAGTGTTTGTTTGGTGGTGGTGCCCGAGTTAACAAATGGAAACATAAGACATCCTGTCTTTTAACAGACACTAATTATGTATCCAGGTCCCAAATATAGCGGTATCTGCTGAGGTTTGATTCTGGGACCCCCGGCGGATAGTAAAATGGGTTCCGTTACATTAAATGGCAAAATCAAGGTTTGCTTTTTGAAATTATTTTAAAATATTTTCAAACCATTCATGGTTGATTCTGTGAGTTCAGAATTCATGGATATGGAGGGCCAACTGCACTTCAGTTAGAGACTATTAGTCCCTAACTGAATAATGTTTCTTGCTGGAAACTAGTAATTGGAAATCCAGTTATGTGTATTGTGGCCCTTTGAAAACCTGTATCTGTTTACAGGCTGTATATGATTAAAATGGGCAACTTCCACTGATGTAGTTCCATTGAACTTCAGCAGGATTTAAATAGGGTTCTACTTTTGTGAATTAGTACCTTATGAACTAACTGAAATACCATCCTGTCTTTGCCTTGCCAACTTCCTAAGTAAACTAAAATGTTTTCTACATTAATTTTTAAAGTCTTTGCGTGGAAACAAATAGTAATATTCAACTTACAAACTGACTGTTGATCTGGCCAGTGCCTCCACTGATGAAAGAAATGGTGGTAATGTTTGCTTATTCTCTACCTCACTATAGTCCCCTGTTGTTTGTGTTTTGTGCCTTCAAGCCATTTCCAACTATGTGGTGACCCTAAAGCAGCCCTATCCCGGGCAAACATCTTGGCAAGTTTCTTTAAAGGAGATTTCCCATTGCTATCCTCTGAGGCTGAGAGAGTGTGACTTGCCCACAGTTACCCAGTGGGTTTGTATGGCTGAGTGGGGATTTGAATCCTTGTATCTAGAGTCAAAGTCCAACACTCAAACCACTACACTACGCTAGCTTTCATAGCCCCCTGTGCATCCTGGAAATATATTCTATGGGGGGGGTGACTCTCCAGATGAGTATGGAAGATCATCCAGATGGATTGCAGGGGTAAAATACAATAAGCCCTCATCTTATTTTGGTAAAGAGATCCATAGGATCAAAACCATTAATTGACTGGAATAGAATAATTGAATTCTAATAATTTCAGATCCTTTTTGAGAATGGGCAGAAAATGGGTTATTATTATTCAAGTTCATTACAAGAGCAAGACAAGAGGGAAGGAAAAAACATTTTCTCATTGAGAAAGTTATGATTGACTTTGAGAATTTGTTGTTGTGTCCCTTCATGTTTTTTCCAACTTATAGCAACCCAAAGGTGAACCAATCACAAGATTTCCTTAGCAAGATTTCTTCAGAAGAAATTTGGTATCTCCTTCCTCTGAGGCTGAGAGAGTGTGGTTTGTCCAAGGTCACCTAGTGAGATTCCATGGCCAAATGGGGATATGAACCCTGGTATCCAGAGGTAGATGAAGGGAATGCTAGTACAGTATATCTTGATTTCAGTAAGGCCTTTGACAGGGTTCCCCATGACATTCTCGCAAACAAGCTTGTAAAATGTGGGATGGACAAGGCAACTGTTAAGTGGATTTGTAATTGGTTGACCGGCTGAACCCAAAGGGTGCTCAACAATGGCACCTTTTCATCCTGGAGAGAAGTAACCAGTGGTGTTCCACAGGGCTCTGTCCTTGGCCCAGTACTGTTCAAGATCTTTATCAATGACTTGGAGGAAAAAATTGGGGGAATACTTATCACATTTGCAGATGACACCAAATTAGGAGGAATAGCTAATACTCCAGAGGACAGGATCAAAATTCAAAATGACCTGAATAGACTAGAAAGCTGGGCCACAGCTAACAAAATGAACTTCAACAGGGAGAAATGTAAGGTACTGCACTTAGGGCGAAAAAATGAAATGCACAGACATAGGATGGGGGACACCTGGCTTAAGGAGACAACATGTGAAAGGGATCTAAGAGTCCAAGTAGACCACAAGTTGAACATGAGTCAACAGTGCGATGCGGCAGCTAACAAGGCCAATGCGATTTTAGGCTGCATCAATAGAAGTATCGTATCTAGATCCAGAGAAGTAATAGTGCCACTATATTCTGCTCTGGTCAGGCCCCACCTGGAATATTGTGTCCAGTTCTGGGCACCACAATTCAAAAAGGACATTGAGAAACTGGAGCGTGTCCAAAGGAGGGTGACTAAAATGGTGAATGGTCTGGAAACCTTGCCCTATGAGGAATGACTCAGGGAGCTGGGGATGTTTAGCCTGGAGAAGAGAAGGTTAAGAGGTGATATGATAGCCCTATTTAAATACTTGAAGGGATGTCATATTGAGGAGGGAGCAAGCTTGTTTTCTGCTGCTCCAGAGACTAGGACCCGGAGCAATGTATGCAAGCTGCAGGAAAAGAGATTCCACCTCAA
Source organism: Sceloporus undulatus (assembly GCF_019175285.1). Taxonomy (NCBI): domain Eukaryota; kingdom Metazoa; phylum Chordata; class Lepidosauria; order Squamata; family Phrynosomatidae; genus Sceloporus; species Sceloporus undulatus. The sequence continues at coordinate 49,088,342 of NC_056526.1, read as the reverse complement.
CATTAGGAGGAATTTCCTGACAGTAAGGGCTGTTCGACAGTGGAACACACTCCCTCGAAGTGTAGTGGAGGCTCCCTCCTTGGAGGTCTTCAAATGGAGGCTGGATGGCCATCTGTCAGCTATGCTTTGATCTGGATTTCCTGCATGGCAGGGGGTTGGACTGGATGGCCCTTGCGGTCTCTTCCAACTCTATGATTCTGTTCAACTCTTAGACCACTACACCATGCTGGCTGTCTGAGTTTCAGAATGCTCCAGCTGAAATGTATCATCCTCAAACTTATGGAACTCATGTTACCAACAGGTAGCACAGAGTCTCACTTTTATCATTCTATTGTTAATATAATATAATATAATAGACAAATATTGTGCAAAAAAAATAACCATTTGTACCAGAAAGCAAATCCTTAGGTTGATTATTAACTATTTTATTAAAGATCAATAAACCTGCACAATTTTAAAAAATGGAGTGTTGGAGAAAAAGAAGCTTACTCTGTTACTCAGTTTATAATGTCTGCTAGCAATAGGCATCCTTATATAAAATCAGTCAACATTTATGTAATCTTTATTGCAAATCCAAACATTGTCACAGTTTTTTTAAAATACATTTATTTAGTTCCGATGCCTTTTTTGCTCCAATAGAATTTAAAGTTTTGGAGGATATTGAGAGGGTTACTGGCACCCTCTCCCATAAAATAAATTCTGTCTTTTAAAAGTTTAGTTTATTTTTTGATAGTAAAGGTGAAAATGATTAGCATAAGTTAATTGATAATATATCTGCATGTGTTGTCAGGTGTTATCAGTGAAATTTTTCATTTTAGTGTGTTTTTATTTTTGTTCCTAGTCATGTGGAGGTTAACACTTAATTCTTTTTCTTATATCTTCTTCTCCTAAGCTTATAGTAGGTCCTGAAGGAATTGTCAAATAATTAATTAGTTGACCTTGGTTTGTAGTTGAGGGAGTTTTAGGATTCCATTCTGCTTACTTGAGCCAAGCCTCCAGAGTATTCTGATTTGCAGACATGTGCTGATATTTAATTTGTCTTGTATTTTTAAATGTCACATAAAGTTCAAAAAACAGATCATTGAGCTATTACAAAAAAAAAAACAACCAGGCCTACACTGTTTTATCTTTCTAATGGGATAACATAGAGAATCTGGATTTGGATTTGATCTATGGCCTCATATAACATGCTTTACATTTTTGTTTAGGCACTCTGGAGAGGTTTCCATTTGCGAAAGAAACTGGCCATTGCTCTGGCAGCAGTTAAACCAGATGAAACTGAGGATGAGTATAAAGAAGTAAATATGAATGACTTCATGTTTGATGAAGTAAGTGGGGTACTGCATATTAATTTATAATAGTAAGTTCTTTAATTAGTACAGGTGTTAAAACAAATTTCAAGTAGAAAAAGCAGTATTTCATGTATTTCATTCAAGCTTCATTTTTTTTCATGCTAACATTTTTAATCCTTTTGTGCAACTTTAAGCAGTGCAATGTTATCTTAGTCATATCCATAAATAAGTACATTCAGAAACCTGCTATTTTGGCAATGGCTAAATTTGCATAATGTTAATTATTCCATTTTATGTCTATACATTCAGTATGTTTAAAAAATATATATTGCAGGACTACAATATTTGGGGGGAAATGTATTTCTCTTGCTGGGTAGCTCTAATATACTCCATTGTAGTTACTATTCAGTGTGATACTATTCCTTATCATTTAATTTGCTTTTAGTAAAGAATATATTTTACTATGATGGAGTAGTAGTCTGAGATTTTCACAAAGAAGAATGATAAAATTAATGAATTATACTTAAGAGCATAAAATGAAAAAGTAACTGAATATTGAAAAATGTGGTTACAGCAATAGTAATCTGAGAAAGTTAGATAAAACAGAGTAAGATTGCTTTAAACTTTTTTATATATAATTGGCAAAAGATAAATGAACCATCTTTAATTTTTTTTAAAAGGAAGAAAACTCTTAGGAGAATTGCTTGTTAAAGCAATACAGTTAGTATATTAATACCAATAGAGATATTAATATAAATAGAGTATTTATGCAACCAAAATTACAGTTGTGTTCATATCAAAAGTTCAAGTTTAAGTGTTCCATTAATGTTCCTTATTCCATTAGATTTTTAAAAAGATGGTAACCATTTTTTTAAGTAAAATGCCTTCCTTATCATGCTACAGGATAAAAGAAAGATCTTGGATGTATTAGGGCACTTGAACCTAAATCCAGTTTTTGGTCCTGTCTACAGTAGATGCATTGAATTATTAGAACTTATATCATTAATAATACTGGCTTTTTAAATTCTTGTTGATTCAGTTTGCATAATCTAGCTGGGCTAGCAATTTGATTTCTGCCATAGTTCTTTCTATGTTGGTCGCTGAAATTTAAATCTGTCCTTATACACCTATTCTACTAATTTTATTTGCAAGACCTGGGAGCGTTCTCTGCCTGTTTTGTTGCAAGATCACTGGTTATGTTCATATCTCTTGGGGCCTTTCCATTCATCAAAACACCCCTTTAGGCAATAGTACAACAGCATGAGAGGTGGTATTCCATGGTTTTATTCTATAACATTGTTGTAATATTGAATCAGTATGTCCTTACTGTACATTTTTTTTAATATCATCAAGATCAGGGCAGTAATGGAATGACAAAAAACTTTGCAGTTAACTTAACCACATGATAATGAGCTTTGATACCTTAGATCAAAGATCATAGAAACTTTTTTGTGGGGAAAAACTGAATAAACAGAATAAACTCTAGTTTCAACTAATATATGCCAAAGAATATTGAAAACAAAATGGTATCCAACAGACAGGAAATAATGTACATTCTATACATAGAAAAAGGAGACACTAATGACTGCAACAACTATGGGACTATAGTATTAAATTCTCTCAGAAACAAAACTATGCTCAAAATTCTGCAGCACAGACTCTGATCAAATATGGAGAGAGAGATCATAGATTCAAAGAATTGGAAGAGTCCTCAAGGGCCATTAAGTCCAACTCCTTGCCATGCAGAAATACACAATGAACAGATGATCATTCAGCCTCTGTTTAAAAACATCCAAAGAAGGAGACTCCACCACACTCTGAGGGAGTGTGTTCCATTGTCAAACAGCTCTTACTGTCAGGAATTTCTTCCTAATGTTGAGGTGGAATCTCTTTTCCTCTAGTTTGAATTAATTGCTCCAAAGTACTGTTCTCTGGAGCAGCAGAAGACATGTTTGCTCCATCTTCAGTATAACATCCCTTTAAATATTTAAACAAGGCTGTCATATCACCTGTAAACCTTCTCTTCTCCAGGCTAAACATACCCAGCTCCCTAAGCCAATCCTCATAGGAAAGGCAGTAGTGGCCACACTGTGATAATATGATGAATAATTGAGTACACTAAGGAATTCCAGAAGAAAATAAGCATGTGCTTTATTGACTACAGGAAAGCCTTGTAGTGCATAGATCACAAAAAGATAAAGACAAGGGAGTGCCACTACATTTGACAGTCCTGGTGAGACATTTGTACTTAGGACAAGAAGTTCTGGTCAGAACAGAATATGGAGAAAAAGGAATGATTCACACTTGGCAAAGGGGCCAGGCAAGGGTGCATTCTATCACTTTTTCTGTTACTTAAATGTAACCAGTTTTGTCATGAAAATGTATAAATACAGATCTCACATTAGTGAAAAACAGTGCTTCTAGATGTTGGGATGGTACAAAGATAACAGTGCAAGTGCTCATTGTTTCCTCCAAACAGTATAGCATCAGCATACAAAGGAATCTTGTATTGTAGCATCTTTGAAACCAACTGGGAGAAAGAAATATCTAGCATAAGCTTTCATACATACAGTCTATTTCATCAGATGCAGAAATAGACGTTGTCTACAAAAGCTTATACTACAAACATCTTTCTCCTAGTTAATCTCAAGGATACTATAAAATTCTTTTCTATGCTGATACAGATAAACAAAGCTATGTCTTTGAACATAACATCAAATCTTTGTGAGATTCTTGTTTGGACAGCAATGTGGAAGGAGAAACAAGGCCTATTTGGTATGGGCATGCAGGTAGGAATTGTAGGAAAATATTGGCCTCAACACAATTGGCTAGTCCAAAATAAGGCAGACTTATTGAATCAATTAATACATGATGAGTCAACATGTAGAATTGATGAATAGTGGTTAGATAAGTGCTTAGTTGAATAGTCCCAATTAGATCACTGATGCATTTGCTAAATAAATCAATATACCGTATATATTTGAAAATATGCAGGGGTAGTTGTGTTGTCCATTTTGCAAATTCAGACAAAAATCCACCAAACAGTGATACCTTTATTGGCCAACCAAAATGCAGAATATACTGGTTGCAAGCTTGTGAAGCTCCACTGGTTTCTTCATCAGGCAAGATGTTACAAACCAAACAGGAGAAAAAATTGGAGATGTCAGTAAGAGGCCTGTATTTTGTTGTTTCTGTCCTTAGTTAAGATAGTATGATGAAGGTAACTTTTGCAGGCTGGCTCCTCTTCCTTCTGTTTAACAAAGTCCAGGAAATTTAAATTCCATCTCCATATCAAGAGTCCATCCCCACCAACCATGCTAGTGACAGTGGTAAGACTGAGTGAAGAGTATCTTCAGATGATGTCAGGGACTGGGCAAGTTCATGCAGTGAAATATGGCCTAAACATGATCCATACAGTATAGAGCTTTATAAGTCATAACCAACACTTTGGATTGTATCCAAAAACAAACTGCTAGTGATGAGTCAGTATAACATGAGTCACACAGCCAGTGGAGATAGTGTAACAAAGGAGTTGTATGATCCCTGCAACCTGCCCCAGTTAACACTCTAGCTTTAGCTCTTTTTATTAACTGAAGTTTCTAAACACTCTTCAAAAGCAACGCCATGTAGCACGCGTTATAGTAGTCCAAAACAGATGTAATTAAGGCATGTGCCATGTTGGCCAGATCTGTTGTTGTTGTTGTTGTTGTTGTTGTTGTTATTATTATTATTATTATTATTATTATCAGTGTTTATTTATATAGCGCTATAAATTTCCATGGCACTTTACAGGCATCATCAAAACAGCATATAACCTGCCCATGGTGTACAATCTAAAAATAATAAAATATAAACTATACAAAATTAAGCAAGTTATGCAGTTAAAATGCAAACTGTAAAAACATATAATCAAATACAAAATTATAAAACAATATTAAGTACAGTTCCAAATGCTCTAAAGAACAAGAAAGTTTTTAATTAGGATTTAAAACTAGCAAGAGAAGAGATAGTCCGCAGATGTTCAAGGAGGCAATTCCAGGAGTATGGTGCAGCAAGTGAAAAAGGACAAAGCTGAACCAAGGAAGAAGAAACCTTTGGCAGGGTAAGAAGTTTTGAGCTCCTGGACTCCAAATCTCACAGGACGGTGAGGTTAAATAAGGACTGACACAAAAGGGGAGCTAGGTTGTGTAAAGCTTTAAACATTAAGAGAAGAAGCTTGTACCGAATGCTAAAAGGAATGGGTAGCCAGTGAAGAGATGCTAGAAGTGGGGTGACATGATCAAAGCAATGAGGGGATTAAAGTAGAACAGTGGGAGCCCCATCAAAAGAAAATTGCAGTAGTCAAGGCAGGAGATAACTAGAGCTTTGAACTAAAGTCTTAGCAGAAGAAGCTGATAGAAAGGTTCTAATTTTAGCAATATTATAAAGAAAAAATCAGCATGACCTTGCTACAGTCTGAATCTGAGGAACGAAGGACAAAGAAGAATAAAAAATAAAGCCCAAGCTATGTGCTTCCTTTACAGGATGAATGGAAACATTATTGACCATGATAGAAAATTTATTGTAAAGTAGGTTTTAGAGGAAAGATGAGTACTTCTGTCTTAGCTGTGTTACGTTTTAGACTCCGATGAAACATCCATGATGAGATAGGTGCGAGACATGTTGTAACATATTAAATATCTGAAGAAAGTTCTGGAATAGAAAAATATAACTGCGTATCATCGGCATACTGATAATATTGAAAACCATAGGAACTGATAAGATTACCAAGAGATAAGGTGTATAATGAAAATAACAACGGGCACAAAATAGAGTCCTGTGGAACCCCAACTGACAGAGGAAAAGGAGAGGATACCTGACCTCTGGCTACCACAGCAAATGACCAATTTGAAAGATATGGTCTGAACCAATAAATCCTAGGTTCTGAAGCAAATCTAACAAAAGACTATGTCGACTGTGTCAAAATATGCAGAGATATCAAGCAGAATGAGAACTGAGTATAAGCCTTTTGACTTGACCTGACACAGATCTTTGTAATTTTTGTGAGAGCTGTCTCCATAGAGTGCAGAGGGCAAAATCCAGATTGAAAAGGGTTCATAATGGGATTATTAGAGAGAAACTCAAGACAGCATATGTCAACAGCACGTTCCAAGACTTTAAAAAAGAAAGGCAATAGCAAGACAGGATGGTGTCTCAAGAAATGGACAGAGTTTGCACACATGCTTTAAATATGCAAAAGCACTCCTGGTTACAACAAAAACCTGGGCCTCTAAGTTCAAAACTGAGTCCAGGAGTATACCTACATCAAAAATAGTATGCAAAGAGATCTTGTAGCACCTCTGACTAAATGAAAGAAAGAAATGGGTAACATGAGGTCAAAAATAATGTGGTAAGGAGGCAATCAGGAGATTTTATGAACCAGACTAAAAACATCTTTCAGTGTGAAGAAAATGAAGTGCAGCAGGGCAGTACAAGTATCTTACTGTTTTATTTAATGTATTTATCGCAAAGTATTCACAAGAATTCTACCAGTCTTCAAAAGAACATACATATTATCTGAAGTGGTCTTAGACTGAACTTCATCAATGAGTAGGGTTTGGACTCACACATCCTTATATCTAATATCTTTAGCCAAGATACTGTAATATGAACAATATTTTCTTTCAGGTTTAGAATCTGTGAGTTTCTGCTTGCTAGACAGAGCACTGAACCTGGCACTTGTACTGCCTGTGCTTGACTTTTGGAAACTCTCAGACTTAGTTTTCAGATGTACCAAATGGAAAAGTCATCCATGTTAAGAGGATGCCAGTGTATAAATATCTCTGTATGTATGTGATTAACCCAGGGAGACTTTCTTTGAGGTGGACAAATTGTTGAAAATGTTTGCTAATGGAAAAATATAGGCAACAGCATAGTGTAAAAATCAATGGTGTACTTTCCATAAGCAACCATTGTGATAGTTCATAATTGCAAATATCTGAGAAGAAAGCTAAATAATAAATTCTACTTCCAAAAATGAAAGTTCAGAGTAATTAGGGTGGATAAGGGCACTGTCCCAAAATGTTGTAACCTTTATTAAAGTAAAAAGAAGTTTTAAATAACACTTTAATGTTTGAGCTGCATCCACCCTTTCAAAACAAATCTCTTTCAAAACAGGTGAAATACAACCTTGTCCTACTTTTCATTAAAGGGTAAATAATGAAAATCACCAACACAAGTTGTTCTTAATTCAAACAATATAGAATTTCCATAGTCCTTACTTATGGTAACCAAAAGCTAGAATTACCATCTCAAAGAAATAAATACAACCTAGCAATATTACACAAATGGGAGAAAGATGTTGTAGCCACATTGAGGAATTTTAAATATGGGTAAAAAAAGGAGTTAAAATGAAACACCAACATTTTACTAAAACAGGGGCTAGCTTAGAGCACTACAATTTATGGAGCATACACATGTTATGTGGGTGCACTGGCCATTCCTGCAGCAAGTACAAAAAGTGAAGGAGACCTCTTTTTAAAAAAAATAACTTAGGTTTAATGGTGAAAGTAACCCTGATATGGCATTTTAGATGCCATCTCATTCTAAATCTACACATTCCATATGTGTGACTACAAAAAAGAGAGAGAGAAAATAGGTCAGCAGTGTGATATTTCTTATGCGTGTACTTGAGAAAACCCTCTGGTAAAAGTAGGATGAAAAAATAATAGATGTTCTGTGAAATATTTAAGGAACAAAGCTGCTCCAAACCTTCTATACTGTTTCTTTTCCTTCTCTTTTCCTCTTTTTTCTTTCATGTGTTTTTAGATTTAGATTTCCAAAGGAGTAATCATAGTAGTCTGACAGCAAAAACAAAAAGTGTCAATTTTTATTTAAACTAAAGCCCACTCCATTATGTACAAAGCAGCAAAGCCTCTTGTAGATTTACTAGGAAAAAAGTTTTTCATTACAATTCTTTTGTAAATCTTCCTGTCTATGCTAGGATGTCTGTTTTACAACTCTACTACTTTTTGTTAATGATCACTGTTAAGATAATGCATTTTCACATTATGTATTTCTGTTCCATACCTACCATCCTGCTATGCTGACATAGGTGAGGCAGCACTTTATAAACATTATGTAGTGGGATGCAATTAATGAAAGGTTATGCCAATAAATCCTTTTTTGTCTTTAAGGTGCTACTAGATTCTTCATTAGATTTAGATTGTAGTTGATTAGCAAGGCTACTGTTCACAAAAAGTATAGAAGACATTCTGATAAAATTTGATAAAATTACCAACTTGTTAAATGAAGGGAATGCTGTGGATATAGTATATCTTGATTTCAGTAAGGCTTTTGACAGGGTTCTCCATGACATTCTTGCAAACAAGCTAGTGAAATGTGCGTTAGACAACATAACTGTTACATGGATTTGTAATTGGTTGATCGGCCGAACCCAAAGGCTGCTCAATGGCTCCTTTTCATCCTGGAAAGAAGTGACCAGTGGGCTCCCTCAGGGTTCTGCCATGGGCCCAGTGTTGTTCAGCATCTTTATCAATGACTTGGATGACAGAATTGGGGGTATACTTACCAAATTTGCAGATGACCCCAAATTAGGAGGAGTAGCCAATACCCCAGAGGACAGGATCAAAATTCAAAATGACCTGAATAGACTAGAAAGCTAGGCCAAAGCTAACAAAATGAAATTCAACACGGAGAAATGTAAGGTACTGCATTTAGGGCGGAAAAATAAAATGAACAGATATAAGATGGGGGACACCTGGCTGAACAAGACTACATGTGAAAGGGATCTGGGAGTCCAAGTAGACCACAAATTGAACATGAGTCAACAGTGCCAATGCAATTTTAGGCTGCATCAATAAGAGTATAGTGTCTAGATCAAGGAAAGTAATAGTACCACTCTATTCTGCTCTGGTCAGGCCCCACCTGGAATATTGTGTCCAGTTCTGGGCACCACAATTCAAAAAGGACATTGAGAACCTGGAGCATGTTCATAGGAGGGTGACCAAAATGGTGAAGGGTCTGGAAACCATGTCCTATGAGGAACGACTTAGGGAGCTGGGTATGTTTAGCCTGGAGAAGAGTAGGTTAAGAGGTGATATCATAGAATCGTAGAGTTGGAAGAGACCACTAGGGCCATCCAGTCCAACCCCCTGCCATGCAGGAAATCCAAATCAAAGCATCCCTGACAGATGGCCATCCAGCCTCTGTTTAAAGACCTCCAAGGAAGGAGACTCTATCACCCTCTGAGGGAGTGCATTCCACTGTCCAACAGCCCTTACTGTCAGTTCCTTCTAATGTTGAGGTGGAATCTCTTTTCCTGTAGCTTGCATCCATTGTTCCGGGTCCTGTTCTCTGGAGCAGCAGAAAACAAGCTTGCTCCCTCTTCAATATGAAATCCCTTCAAATATTTAAACAGGGCGATCATATCACCTCTTAACCTTCTTTTCTCCAGGCTAAACATCCCCAGCTCCCTAAGTCGTTCCTCATAGGGCATGGTTTCCAGACCCTTCACCATTTTTGTCGCCCTCCTTTGGACACGCTCCAGTTTCTCAATGTCCTTTCTGAATTGTGGCGCCCAGAACTGGACACAATATCCCAGGTGGGGCCTGACCAGGGCAGAATAGAGTGGCACTATTACTTCTCTTGATCTAGACACTATACTTTTATTGATGCAGCCTAAAATTGCATTGGCCTTTTTAGCTGCCGCATCACACTGTTCACTCATGTTCAACTTGTGGTCTACTTGGACTCCTAGATATGATAGCCTTGTTTAAATACTTGTTTTCTCCTGCTCCAGAGACTAGGACCCCAAGCAATGGATGCAAGCTACAGGAAAAGAGATTCCACCTCAACATTAGGAGGAACTTCCTGACAGTAAGGGCTATTTGACAGTGGAACAAACTCCCTCTGAGTGTAGTGGAGTCTCCTTCATTAGAGGTTTTTAAACAGAAGCTGAATGGCCATCTGTCGTGGACGCTTTGATTTAGATTTCCTGCATGGCAGTGGGTTGGACTGGATGGCCCTTGCAGTCTCTTCCAACTCTATTATTCTATGATTCTATGATGAAATCAAATCCCTAACAACTAAGGCACAGGATAGTCAAACTGAAGACAAAAACATATTTATTCTTACATGCCAATTCTGTTTGTTCTTTCTGGAAAGGGACTTCGATCTCTCATTCATTTAATTGTATAGTGGGATAAAGAAAGCAGTATGTTCCACATATAACTCTCCTTTGTTGTACTGATGACTTTTTTCCCCTTACAAAAGCGTCAGTTTATAAGAAAAAGATGGGGGAATACTCCACAAAGTTGTTTGACTAATAGCACTGGGATTCTCTCACCTAGGTTCTAAAAGGACTTTCAGAAAAAGAAACAGGAGGTATTGCTTGGATGACACGACTCAATTCAGCTATGTCTTCAGCATGATTATGTAGTACCTTAGCCTCCCATTGCCTTCCTTTCCCAGTTTGGTCCAAGGTGATGTCGAACAGTTGGTGGAGTTGGTTTATCTGATAAGTAAAAGAGACTTGCGAGGAAAAGAAATATCTTGACAGTACAAACAAGAGGAGACAAAAGAGAAGGTGGAAGAAGGGGAACAAATGTGAAATATGAAAGCTGCTGTAATTTGTCTTTATTTCCACTTTTGTAGACAACCCTATAGATTGAGTTTCAGAAACTAATACAGAATAATTGACAGAAAGGGAAATAGGAATTGTATCTAGCTGGGTTTGTCAGCCAATGTTACCTTTCTAATCTTCCCCCCTCCCAACAACCCATCTTCATTGGCAAGGTGGAGGCCTTCCCAAGGAGATCTTAAGGGCATGGGGTCAAGACTGAAGGAGAAGGAAAACCTAATTTCAAAAGGAGAAATGTGATCACACAATATAAAATGATCTCTAGAGTTGAACAGGGTGATTTTGAATTGCTGAAAAGCTGAGGCTAACATTCACCCATCCTTTCTGATAATTTACCTTTATAGTGGGCAACAGGATGGACTTCAGGTGAAAAAGAAAAAGGGAAAATACAGAGGCCATGTGATGAATGGGTAGAAGAAACAGTGGATAGAGGCTAGACAGCGGAGAAAGGAGAAAATAGAGAGCTCAAGGAGGGAGAGAGGGAAATATAAAGGAAAGGGAGATGGGCTGGATCTGTTAGTACCCCCCCCCCCAAAAAAAAGTGGTGTGAAGACAGCAGCATGCTCAGAAATAGGACTATGAAACAACAAAAGATTGATGAAGAGATATGAATGAAGCAACATCCAAGGAAAAGGAAGTTGGAGCAAAGTCATCTTGGGACATTCTCTCAGTCATTTAATGATAAGCCTCCTCTCTATGCAGTTTAACCCAATCAGATGGACCTTTTGCTTTTGTTACTATGTAAGAAAAGGATTCTCTATATCTTACAGTAGTACTGATGCTTGTGAAATCACAGCCCTTTACAACTATGCTTTGAATTTGGCTCCTAGCTCTGTTGTTCTACATTTTGATAAACCACTAAATAAATATATAATCCAGAGTGAAATTACACATGCTCATCAGTTGTTGAATCTCTGGATTCAGTCCTTGCTTTATCTCAGTGACTAAAGAGCAGTTAAAAGTAATTTAGAATCCAGATTCCTCCTACTGGAGTTACTGTAAATTAGAGGGAATTAAAGTATATCAATTACTTCAAAATTTTCTTTATATTTTCCTTGAAAGTGTCATTGCTGCAAGTCACATTTTTAACATGTGGTCCTGAAACACTGAAAACAGCATTTAAATGTCATACCTTACAAAAGTTAGCAAAATGAAATTGATATTATTCCTGCACTATTGACTTCATTTCTTTCTTCTTCTTTTTTTATTTCAGGCTGTCATAGAGAAAGAATGGCCAGCTTTGGATTCCACCCACTTCCTTTCACAAACACCACTATCCTCAAACCATTTGCCCTTGCCAAAGGTAACATGTCAAAGAAACTTTCTTCATCTTTGGCCTTTGTTCATTCTTTAAGGATCTTGCTATACTTGGTGTGATTAATATAGCAATTTATTGACTGAAAAAACATAATTACTTTTAGAAGCCTCGGACTTCCTCTTCATCCCCAGATGTAATTTTTCATGTAGCTTTTGTTTCATTAACTTCATTCAACCCCACCCCACCCCCTTATTTTGGCTTTCTTTCAACACTTTACTTCACAGTAGCGAAAAAAGAAAAAAAGATGTACCTCAGCTGCACATTTGGCAGTGGATTAAAAATTGCTAGTTGACACAGTGCATTAAAAATATTGAAGCCTGCATTATATGGCAACAGCTGAGAATTTTCAGAACAACTAAAGATCATTGAACTGTACTGTCTGTTAGCTATTTGAGAAACTTTGAAGTTTTGGCTTTCTTTATGTTACGTAATGTGTTCCTTAACAATATTTGTGCTAGCAGTAAAATAGGGAATGGTCATAAACTGAGGACTGTAGTGCTTAATGTACGTTATTTTTTCTCTCTCTCTCATGGGAGTAATTAAATGCAAGCCTTACACTCTTATCTTAAGCAGTTTTCCTTCGACATGAATTCATCGATTTCAAGTATATGTGTTAAGATTGGGGTGCCCAGCCTGTGATTTTGCAACTGTAGCTTTACTTTGAATTTTGTACTGCTCCAGATCATCACCTGTTCACATTTTACGTACATGGAGTTGGTTAAGTGCATTCCAGATTATTGTAAAATGATTCTTGCTACGATCCAGTAAAATGGAATATGTCTGTGGGGGAAAACTGCACAGATAGCTTCATGTTTCTTTGACATTTCTACGTAGGCTTCTTATAATATAACACAGGGCAGTTTTTTTTTCCTCTTCAAAACATGTTACCTGAAACAATCTTTAACCTCACAGGGTTCTTTCCAATGTGTACTTATAGCTGTCTTGTGTCATCAGATTCTGTAACCTACACATTAACTTTCTCTAATTGCATATTGCTTTTGTTTGCTGTCTTACACTGTCTCCCACCATAAATTTCAAGTGTTGCTTGTCACATAGTTCTACCAGCTCAACTGCAGAAGTTCTTCACCAGTGCTAGGTATTCTTGAAAGAATCATCCCTTAACCAAAAAAGCTTGCTTTGTGATTGCCAAGGTCTACATATCAAACTACACAAATTGTTGTGAGAGGAGGAAGAAAGTAGCTTGTCATGAAGGAAGTTTGCCATGGCAATAGCTTGTAACATGGGATTGCCTTAAACACAATCTGGAATTTTTAACTAGTGAAAAAAATGCAATTAACTGCCTCCATATATGTTATATCATCCGTGATAGCCACCAATGTTTTTACAGGCCGAATGAAAGATTTTGGTTTAATCTTTAAAGCCTGTCATACTTGAGATTCCAGTCTCATTAAGACCAAGCTTCCCTGAATTAATCACTTTACTGGTTATATTCCTCAAATCTGTTCCAGTTTTGTATCCCATCAGTGCAGGAGAAAGTTTGGTTGCTAGAAATTCAGGCCTACTAGATGTTGGACTGCCACTTCCATCTGTCAAAGCCAACATAGCCAGTGGTGAGAAATTTGGGGAGTTGCGGTCCAACAATATCTGAAGGCCCCTGCTTTACAGTGATTGTGGCAAGGCTTTCTCCAGAGCTGCATTGTTTCAGTTCTTTGGTTGCCCCTGAAACTGCATTGGGATTCCTGTTTTGACTGAGTGAGCATTTTATGAATTGTGCTGGTCAAATTGTGAAAGGTGGTTAAATATTTTCTACTGCATTTTGCTGTGGGTTTTTAAAAATTCTGTTAAAGTATTTATTAAGTCACCCATAGACTGCCCTGAACCTAAGATAAATAGTTTATACATATTTCAAATAAATGAAAGTAACTTGCAAGTTGGCTTTTACTTGTGCTCATGTTCTAGCAGAAGAGAACTATTTGATTAAACATTTTTCTTCTTCTGTTTACAAGTATAATGAAACTGCAAGATGTGAAGACAAGTCACATCATTTAGAGTGGCCTTCACATAAAAACTGGCAGGTTAGGGAAAGACCAGAATCATTCTTGTTGGAAAACAACCAGATTAGTAACAGGTAAGTCAAATGAACTGCTTTGAATGTTTCTGTCTGACACTAACTGCACACTGACAAGAACCAGAAAATGCATAGGAAGAGTAATTAGAACTTCTTGTTGCTTTGCTATTTTTAATTCATGTGATTCATTAAGTTTTAAGTGCATGTGATCGTAACTAAAGTGGTACAAATCAAAAGCAGAATGGTAGCTCTTCAATGAGCCAATGTTTACTCATTATTTTTTAAAAGCCCATAAAAGTACTAAATACTCAAGCTCTAATGTTTTTTTTTTAAAATTAAGTAGGCCTTAAAATGCAGATATCTAAGACAGATAAGAGAAGGGATTCTTACAGTTTTATATTCATTTGTAGAAAAATCCTGAAATGTGCTTTGAGTAATTGAAGTGTAAACATTTCATGTATATGTCTGACTTTTATTATTCTCCAAGATAAAGTCTTCCTGGAGCATTAAAATAGATTTTATTTCTGAGATTTAGAAGTCATGGGCTGCAGATACTTCTGTTACTAGGCTAGCTTTCAACTTCTTTTCTGTGTTCTCCTCAGGTCAGAGAAGAGAACACTGTCACAGCTCTGCGACATGAAACCACCTGAAAAGTCATCGTTAAGAACAGAAAAAGAAGAAAAAATTTCAGAAGAATGGTATGTTTGGCTTTTCATGGTTACATTTTTAATGATGATTTTATTTGCCCAGAGTTGAAAGTTTACATAAAAGTAGTATTGATTGTTGACATCTTAGCCTATATTTGTGCTGTTCCCTGTAATACTGTGTGATATCCTTGTAGTGTGTTAGAGAAAGCATTATGGTATGTTTTCTGAGACTGCAACAACATAACTAAACATAACTTCATAGTGAAGGCAAAAGGACAGTTGCTACAGTAGTAATAAGTCATTTGAGATTCATTGATCTGTATGCATATTTTTGAAATACAGTACACCTTTCTTAATTTGAGTTTGAAAATATCAGTTGAACATTATCAAGGATTGTGGCCTATGACATAGCATCTGCATAGAGTGAACCCTCAGCATCAGTGAGCTGATGATCTGCAGATTTGTCCACCTACAGATCAACATTTCCCATATTATTCAAGGGTAGTTTGTGAATGTGGACAAGCTGTCACATCCATGTTGCCACCATTGAATAATATCAGGCATGACCATCTATGGCTTTTTACATCTGTGGTAAACATGGAACCGAAAACCCCACAGATGGGAAAGGTTCACTATATATACAGTACTTAATCTATAGTGTTGTAGCCAAACATGTATATACATTCCAAAGAGTTACACGTGGGTTCTTCATTGGCATCTGAGGTTTTCAAGCCTCATCTTTTCACTTGTCCTTTCGTTTGCAAGGAAACTAAGTCACCTCCAAAAACAAAACACTCACCAGAGCAATTTCCAGTGTGGCATAATGGTATAACTGGAAGAGAAATCAACAGCTTTTACATATGTGAATAGAAGACTTTAGGTGTACAAAAAGGTCCTGTGGGCATAAGTTGCTTTTTTAACACATACTCACTAAC
Organism: Sceloporus undulatus; assembly: GCF_019175285.1. Classification (NCBI taxonomy): domain Eukaryota; kingdom Metazoa; phylum Chordata; class Lepidosauria; order Squamata; family Phrynosomatidae; genus Sceloporus; species Sceloporus undulatus. Next base: position 49,072,481 of record NC_056526.1, on the reverse strand, counting down.
TTAAACCTCTTCTTTTTTTTAGGGGTTTTAAAGATATTTCTACTGCACAGCTAATGCTGAGAAGAGCTCATAAAATGAAAGCAAAGAAAACTAATACTAAAAAAACTGGTGAGCAAATAGTACTGTTAAATTATGTGCTATAAATTAATCTCAAAAACTGACACAGTATCTTGACATTTATGTTTTTCCCCCCAAAAAATAAAGCCTCCTCTCCTTTAGTTCTCATAAAATAATTGACACATCATTAGTTGATCAATATTAATCATTCTGGCTACATGTTAATTTAATAATAATTTTTTTTATTTATATACCGCTATTCCAAAGATCATAGTGGTGAACAGCCAGTAAGCTAATTAGCAAGTAAGCTAATTTGCCCCCAACAGTCTGGGTACTCATTTTAGCGACCTCGGAAGGATGCAAGCCTGAGTCGAGCTTGGGCCCTTTTGCTGGTCTTGAACTCACAACCTTGTGGTTTTGAGTGAATGACTGCAGTACAGGCATTTAACCACTGCACCACCAGGGCTCCATGTTGTCCTTCTTTCACCAGCAGGCACATTTTGACAACTTACAGGTTGTTGAAGAAGGGGATTTTAATTCTTTTAATTTGAGGTCTGCAATTCTTTTCTCCTCCCTCTTTGTGCCTTTTAAATTGTTCTCAGTCAGTCCTGAAAAAAAGTGGGCTATGTGTGAAATAAATAAATGAAATTATGGGATCTGTGATTATGCTGCTATTAGAAATGTAGACAGAGCTAAAAAAGGAAAAATCACAAAGCTTCCACAGTCCACAAAGTTGCTCTGAGAGATCTCTATATACAGTGACACAGGGAGCCCCACATACATCACTGCAGTCAGTTGTTACTATTTTAATTAGGTGGCCAGTGGCTGTGTACTGTTGGATTAACTTTTCGATTGCATAATTTCAATGCAAAGCAAATGTATTTTCCTAAAACATTTTTCTTAATTTTAAAAATGTATTTATTTATTTAATAATTAATTATTTTTTATAAAGGCAGGCTTTCCAAAGTGCAGACAGTGCAAATAAAATATTCTTTTAGTCCAGTCATAGGCTTTTCTTAGAATACCTCTTAGGAAGTGTGGTGTTTAATATGTTGGCATGCTAGCAAAAATTGCTTGCTGGAAAACAAAATCTGCTCAGAATATATCTTTGTCATAGAAACAGCTATTTTGTTAATGGTATGTATATGCTGTCCTGATTTAAGAAATGCCATGTAAGATAAATAAAATAAATATTGATGTTTTGTTGTTTCATGGCCATGGAGAAGTCATCAAGGTTTATCAATACTTATGCTTAGATATTTAAAATATATTACAAATCTGATATTTCTGCAGACCGGTGTTACTAGAAGAGATGAATAGAATAGTTCTGTGCCAGAGAATCATGTTCCCTTATTTATGCACTGCCTTTCAACCAAAAAGATGCCTAAGACCTTCATATGTACAAGCCATATGTTTTCTATAGATTTAGGAAAGGGTGTTTCACTAATAATGTAGAAGGAGGCTGCAGCCAGAAATAATCTGGTTTGACCCCACTTTAATTGCCATGGCACATGCTATGGAATTCTGGGAATTGTACTTGGCTGTGGCACCAGAGCAAAGCAAAGTTCTAGTGTCCCACCAAACTACAATTCCCAGAATTCCATAGCCATGGCAGCTAAAGTGGGGTCAAACCAGATTATTTCTGCAGTGCAGATGCAGCCTAATTTATATGAAGGAATCTGAAGAAATATATTGACTATTTGTTCTAATCTAGGCATTATAGTTTTAGTGTAAAATGAAGATATATAAGAGCATTATTTCTGGTTGTTACCATTTTTAAATTGGAAAAGGTTAATGTGTCCATAACATAAACTTCTAATGTCAGGTATTTACAATGAGTTAGAGCCAGATGTATTCATGCTTATCACATATACCTTGGAATCAACTGCCCCTGATTTTAATGTGGGTACTCTAAGATTAATTAAGTCTGGATTCAACCTGCCACCAGTTTGATATTTTGCATATTATTTGAAACTTAAGTACTGGAAGGACAATAGTGCACTTTTTGACCCTTTTTGTACTTTACTATTAATGCATTATGTCTTCTATATACAGTAATTAGTTCAAGAGGAGAGGTTTAATTGGGTTTTGTGGGAGGAGTGATGTGAGATTTAAAATGCACCACACATTTATTGTGGCTAAATCATGTGTGCCTTTTAAAAATGCAATTTAAAATCTTGTCAATGTGACAAACAAAAAGAAAATAGAGGGTACCCCAAAGGAGTGCATACAAGTTCAGTGATTCTCATGGCCTCCCACCCTGTTCTATCACACTGTTTTGAGAAGAGGATATATCTGGCATCCAGCTGAATCTTTCACATGTGTACAAGTTGGTGGCCCATATATCATTTGCAATTAATGAGACTCATTGGAGTTTATCATCTTTTATCCATATGTGGACTGTTTTATGTTACTAGTGATTAATCCAATACTAGACAATTATTTCTTAAAATATATCAAAGTCAGCTATTCTGTTTTTATTTCTGTAAAGGACTTCTGGATGCTCTAATTTTAAAAAGATTGGGTCTACCTTTTCTTCTGTGTTTTCACATTTCTCTTCTGTGCTAATTTCATAACGGGATGAGAATACAATCAGTATATAATCAGAGAATTCTTATAGTTAAGAATGTCTGCTGTGAGCTGCAAGTCACTGGTTCAAATTTCAATTCAGCCCTAATTTCAAGAAACTGGGAATCTCAACCATCTTATGATAATAACAATATTGGTCATGAGGGGGTGTTTGGATAGATTACTGGGACAATGTGAGATAAAATGCTTTGAACATTTAAGAGTACTATTTTATACATTACTGATTTTTTTATTTAAAAAAACTTTGCCATACTGGTGGAGACATATGCATGCTCCCCAAATTCCTGGCTACTGAAAGTGACTAAAATATAGTACATCTTAAACACACCCATAAAGAAATTATTGGAATTAGTATAGGTTTTTTTTGTTTGATTTAAAAATCAAACTTTCTCATCCTCATCATTATTTTTAGTCCAGGAATTGGAACCCATTGGCCCTGAAGATACTGTGGGACTCCAACTCCCATCAGGCTTATCTAGCATGGCCACTGGTATAGGACAATGGAAGCCATAGTCCAACATCTGGAATGCTACAGGTTACTTATTACTTTTTGATATGTTCATTTAGGCTTTTCCCATTAAAATCAAATAGATTTGAATTGGTAACAACCATATATACTTGTATATAAGTTGAGACATTTTAGTTTAAAAATTGACCCAAAAACATTGGGTCAACTTATCCATGGATCAATGTAAGTACCGTACCTTACCTCTTATCAAAAAAAGGAACCATCTCCTCCTCTGTATAGAGTGGTGAAAGGCAAGAGCATAGTCAAATGATTCCCAAAATGTGTGTCTCACCCTCCCAGAGGCCAATGGATAGATCCAAGGGGGCATTGAGAGGAAAGGGGATGGCAGCAGGTAAAGGGGATGGCGGGGGGGGGGGGGCTTCAGTCAAAAGATTGGTCCACAAGAAAGACAAGGGAAATCAGCAGCCTTAAGGGCCATGATGAAGATGAGGGTTGTATGAAACATCTTTTCAGGGTCTCTTAATATCACAGCCTTGCTGATCACTTGTGTTGTGGTGTCTCCTACTCTTCACCTCCCCATGCAAGCTTAATCTCCTAGTTATGTCTTTCACTAGTAGTGATGGCTGGGAAATTCTCATGAGGCCTGGCTGCAGGGCATTGCTTCTGTTGTTATGAGCAATTGTTATTGTTATTTTGGGACAGACTGACAGACTGGAGCAAGAAGTTAAGAGTACATAGTAGTGAGGAAGAAGTAGTGGCAAAAAAGAGCTTTCAAATTTGGGACCCTGATTCAACTTTATGAGCTTTGCCAGGACTTGGCTGGTAGGCTGGAGCTGCGCTGTTGCTCCTGCCTTCTTTCATCAGACAGGATGAGAAGAGATAGCCGAAGAAACAATGGGGGGGGGACATGAAGCTGTGTGGGGAAGGTACAGCTCTGGGGAAGGAGGGCGAGGAATATCTGGGGCCAATTCTTAGGGAAAGTCCTTTGCCTTGGACTGGCTCCTGTAACTAAAATCTCTCCCTTTCCTCATCCATGCCAGTCTCAAGTTCAGAGCATGTGGCTTCTGTAAACCCCCTATGTCCTGGCTGCACCCCTCTCCATCCCAACAAAGGATGGAGAGTCTTTCCTCATTGAGAAGAAGTGTCTCCCTTTGCATTTGGTCACCTTGGGAGCAGCAACTGAGCAGATGGCTGAACAGCAGCAGAGGGGCCTCTTACCCACATTGGCCTTTGTTACAGGGCCAGCATGAACACAGCCAGTTGCTCAGTTGCTGCTCCCAGAGTAACCAGGTGGCAAAGGGAGCAGCAACCAAGACTGGTTGTTTTGAATTTGTAGTAGAAAAAAAGGCATAATATCAAGAGATATGGAAGGATGCTCGGGTTGTCACCAAAGAGGAAAAGGGGTGGTAGCCCAAAATAGTTTGGGGACTACTAGCTTAGTCCATTCCAGAAGAACGTAAAAGAAGCACCAACACTGTCTGTTCTCTCCTTCACAGTGCCACATCTGCCCTTTTTTACTGCCTGGGTAGGAAAATGGTGGCAGCAGCTTTTTGGCACTTCCCCTCAATGGATCTCTAAGAAAGTAGAGGGAGTAAGTGCTTCTTTTAGGTTCTGCCAGAAAGGACTCAGAGTGTCCTTTGTCACTCTGTTCAGAGAAGAGGATTCCAATAATGTTATCCCATCAATGAGAAATCAGGCTTTGAACAATTTAAGTAAGATATTTGTGTTTATTTGTTAGCTTTTCTGGGTTAAAAGCAGGCAAAATTATCACACTGAGGTTAAACGCTATAATCACTGATAACGTAATTGCCATTTTCTTTGCTTTGCCTTTACATTCTTTTTGGCATGTGTGCATTTTCTTAGTCCTGCTCAAGCCTGGTCATTTCCCCCATACGTTGCACAGCCGTCATCTACCATAGTATCCTCCTCATCCATCCAGTCTTTAGAGTGAGCATAAACAGCTGTGCCTGCCAGAATGTGTAAATTCTTTGGCATTGTTTTAATTTGTTTTGTTCTGTATATCCTTTGTTACATGCCCCTATGTTTTATCCTCAATTTATCCATAGGTCATATCAAAATCAATCATTTTGGTCCCAAAACCTGCCCTCAACATATATGTGAGGTTGACCTATACATAGTATGTACTGAAATCCAGCCCCATTAATTTTCCTTAGATTTTAGCACCAATAAATTTCTCAGGACTAGATCCCTGTAGCTGAGCCACATTACACAAAAGCATTTCCCAGCACAGATGATCATTTGTGTATAGGAAACGACATAAATTCTGTATGTTTGCTATCAACTGTTGAGAGCACAAATGGATCTAGTTTACATGTTCATATCCCAGGACTTCCTACTTGGTAGCTAGTCCTCAAGGAATGTAACATAACTGTTACATGGATTTGTAATTGGTTGACCGGCCAAACCCAAAGGGTGCTCAACAATTACTCCTTTTCATCCTGGAGAGAAGTGACCAGTGAGGTCCCACAGGGTTCTGTCCTGGGCCCAGTGCTGTTCAACATCTTTATCAATGTCTTGGATGACAGAATTAGAGGTATACTTATCAAATTTGCAGATAACACCAAATTAGGAGGAGTAGCTAATACCCCTGAGGACAGAATCAAAATTCAGAATGACCTTAATAGATTAGAAAGCTGGGCCAAAGCTAACAAAATGAATTTCAACATGAAGAAATGTAAGGTACTGCACCTAGGGCAGAAAAATGAAATGAAGAAATATAGGATGGGTGACACCTGGCTGAACGAGACTACATGTGAAAAGGATCTAGGAGTCCAAATAGACCAAAAATTGAACATGAGTCAACAGTGTGATGCAGCAGCTAACAAGGCCAATGTGATTTTAAGCTGCATCAATAGAAGTATAGTGTCTAGATCAAGAGAAGTAAGAGTGCCACTCTATTCTGCTCTGGTCAGGCCCCACCTGGAATATTGTGTCTAGTTCCAGGCACCACAATTTACAAAGGATGTTGAGAAACTGGAGTGGGTCCAAAGGAGGGTGACCAAAATGGTGAAGGGTCTGGAAACCATGTCCTATGAGGAATGACTTACGGAGCTGGGGATGTTTAGCCTGAAGAAGAGAATGTTAAGGGGTGATATGTTAGCCCTATTTAAATACTTGAAGGGATGTCATATTGAGGAGGTACCAAGCTTGTTTTCTCCTGCTCCAGAGACTAGGACTCAGAGCAATGGATGCAAGCTACAGGAAAAGAGATTCCACCTCAACATTAGGAGGAACTTCCTGACAGTAAGGGCTATTTGATCGTGGAACATGGAGTGTAGTGGAGTCTCCTTCCTTAGGGGTCTTTAAACAGAGGCTGGATGACCATCTGTCGGGGATGCTTTGATTTAGATTTCCTGCATGGCAGGGGGTTGGACTGGATGGCCCTTGCAGTCTCTTCCAATTCTATGATTCTATATTCTAAGGAATGCATACACAGAAAGCTAGACACAGGTCACAGTAATTTTGGTGGTATACAATACAATGTATGCAGTTTCTTTATGTAGAAATCTACTCTATATACTCATGTATAAGTCTTTTTTAGTCAAAAAAATTGACCTCAAAAAACAGAGTCAACATCCACGGGTCAATGTAAGTGCTGTACTTTAACACTTATGAAAAAAGGAACCATCCCCTGATAAGGGGCAAGAGTACAATCTGTCCTGGAAGCACTGACCGCCCCCCACTCTCTCATCCAGCCAGCCATTAGGGTGAGCACCAATTGTTATGCCTTGAATTTTGTATATTCTTTTGTAAATCATTGTTTTCCTTTTACTTCATCCTTTAGGTCCTTTGTTGCATGCCCCTAAATTTTACCTTTGACTTATCCATGAGTCATATCAAAATCCATAATTTGGGCCCCAAAATCTGTCCTTGACTTATAGATGAGTCGACTTATAGTCGAGTAGATACGGTATGTTACATTTTTCTTCTCTGTGGTACAGTGCACAGTTACAGAAAAAGGACCTAGTTGATAGTCACATCTAGAGGGCTTTACCTGACTTCCCTTTTAGATAGTGAATAACTGCCTATTTTACTTTGCATAGGAGTTTGGAGGAAGTTGTCGAAAATCTGGTTTCTATTTTTGTATTAGTTTTAATGTTGCCACTTATGATAGTTATGTTGATTTTAATATAACTGCTGTATTTTTGTATAACTTGTCATATAACAAATAGTCCATATACCAAAAGGGTGGGAATCGTGATCACGATGGATGGAGCATAATTAAAGTAATGGGAATGGTGAAGAAATGGAACCACTCTGTTGCTCTGTACCAAACATCATATTGACTTCCCCTGTGCCTCCCTTTCATAATTATCTGCTAATGTTCAGAGCCACAGGCAACTAAGACCTTGACTGATGTTTTTGACAACGTGTACTATAAGTGTAGTGGCAACTCTCAGGATAGCACAATTAGAGAGAAGAGAAACAACAGCAGGAAATGTCTGTTATGCTCACGTCTTGCTTAGTGGCTTTCTAGAATCGTATGTTTGGTCATGGTGATAGATCACCTTTGATGTGATCTACCCAAGCTCTGCTTACATGCTTAAGAACAGAATGGTGAGGGTTTCTGAAGCCATTCATAATGTCCACTGATCATAGAAGCTTCTGCCTACAGGGTGGTTTTGATACCCAGCTCTCTCAGATTCTCTCTCAAGAATCGCTATATTCCCATCCTCTTTTCTCTACCCATATTTCTCTCCAGAAATGGCCAATAGAATCCCCAAGTCTCTGAGAGCTGCTATTGGCTATTCTGCCACATTTGGCAGCCTTGGGCTGCTATTGGGTACTTGAAGGCATAAAATTAATGTTGTTCCTCTATTTGAGGGTGGGCTCAAGGGTAACAGAAGTGGTGTTACCCATCCATGGTACAAGCTGAGAAAGAGCTAGAATGTTGGGTGTGAAGAGACTAGGAGGTTCTAGCCATTTTAAAGATCAGGCTAGAATTTGGACTGAATCCAACCATATTACTTTTGAATAATTTCTCATTGCTTGCTTGGCATCTATAAGCTTTTTCTTTGGCTAGTATGTCATGGAAAACCTCTTCATTTCAAAGCAGACGTTCCTTCATGGTACAGTAGAATATTGTTCAGACCATACAAGTAAACTAACTGTAAGCCTGATCTCAAAGTGGGAAAAGGGTGACCCAGATTATTTGTATGGCTGCATGGTTTTATCAAGTTGGTTTTTGACAGGGTCTGAAAGTTTGCATGAGAGGAAATTAGATTTTGGCAAGTGCCCAAATCCTGTTGCCTTTATCAAAAAGAAGGGTTCAGGTTAGCTTTCCATATGTGCTGCAGACATGTACGTGCTGTAGACAACCACTGTCTGAGTACTTGCTAGACCAGTGCTGTCAGGTAATGGCTCAGAGGGCTGTTCTGCTTTAATCCATTACAGTCATGAATGTTTGTTCAAGCAGTTGTGGCCACAGTTTAACCATACCAAATCTGTGCTGTGATTTATTCATCTGCTGTGTCCACACCAAGTACTTTGCCCTAATAGGAGATAATAAAAAAAGTGTGAGCATGATACTAGAACATTTTGCAGCCAAAGAGAACTGGCAAAATGTCAAAATATTTTCAAGTATAAAGAATGCCAAACTCTAATTAAACAGCTGTCCATAACATGTCTCTTTGGTTTTAAACACCTACAATTGGCAGATAGGAAATGTATGCTTCAGTTTACTTTCTCATTTTTAAGTAGACATGATTTGATTTTTATTTCTAAATCCCAAGGACTACAGTAAAGCAATCCTAAACTCTTTTCTACGTTTGCTATCTTGTGGAAACTAAGGCAAACGTACAGCACAGACATTTTGTTTCCCACTTATATTCTCTCAGCTGGTAGAGCAGCTCTGTCAACATCCCAGAAAGACCAGCACACACAGACTACTCTATCAGCCCATCAACTGAGCTATTGGTGGTATTATCCTCCATAACTGTAAAGCCATCTAAGTTGTTGGCCATCGTCACATCTTGTAGTGGCAAATTCCAAAGCTTAACTGTGTTCTTTTGATCTATACTGAATCTTCCATTGCTTTTTCCACATCATGGTAATTTTATACAACTCTGTTATGTTACCCGTAACTCTTTTTAAAAAGTGAAAAATCCCAAACTTTATAACCTTTCCTGATTATTTGGGTTACCAAGTTTTGATGTTTCTTAACAAGTATAGAATGCACATCAGACACTTTTGCAATGAATAGACAGACAAATTATTCACTAATGAGGTCAAAAGATTGACATTATTTTATTGAATAATATGTTCATGAATGTTATTGATACAGCATTACTGTGATTTCTTTTTAAGGATTCATAGTCCACTCTGCCCCAAGAGCATTCGACGAACTTTACTTGGCAATCTTCAACATTTAACCCCTCCCCCCAAAAAAACCTGTTCTATAGATCTCAGTAGCATAAATAACTTATTCAATATTATAGTCTATGTAAAATATGGTTGGTTATCTTTCTATTTCCAGCACAAAATAAAATAAAACATGTATGTAATCTCAAAAAAAACTGCAGTTGATAGGTAGTCCCCTATTAATTGAAGGCAAATGCCAACAGCAAAGACTCCCACCCTTCCTCTGCCAACCTTTTCAGCTAAAAACATCATGTGGCTAGTATTACAGCTGCTGCTTAGGTAACAAAGTCAGAGACACCCAATGCCAATGAAAAGCTGATAGAGCCTTTCTCTCCCAGCTTCCCTTCACTGTTGGAAGAGAGATGGGATGAGTTCAACTACTGACTAAGGTTGGGGCTTTATAACCCTAATGCTATGCAGGAGCAAAATGATTTTACCTTTAACACACTTATCGGGGCAGTATGAAACTAAGAACTAAGCAACAGCAAGAGAGATGTAGATATATCATAGGTCAATCTACTTTATTTTATTTATTTATGGTATTTATACTGATTTCAATTAATCTAAATACCAGGGTTGTTGGCAGGGAGGACTAATGAAGTAAGAAAGACCTGGTACAGTTGGCACCGCCTGTATATTTACTTACAAATATGTGGGACTGAGCCATGAGGAAACTATTTTTGTGCCACTGGTTTTGTATGTGCAAAGGGGCCTTAATAAGCTTACATGAAGACATACCAGTGATTTGCTGTATAACAGTAAGCTAAGGGCCTAAACAGATAGGCAGGATATCATAGCCAACCCCCTGGTATCCTACCCATGGTTTATAGCCAGGTCAGTCCCTTGGCCAGTGAGAAAACAGATAGGTGTTCAAATGCCTCCTGCCACACGATGGAGTCACTGCCATCACCATCACTTGCCCCTTTTCTGCCACTGCCATCACATCCTCTTTGGAGGTCCAACTGCAGCCCGTAAGGGAGGAAACAGGGTGCTTGGCTACATCCACATGGCCAAATATCTCCTTCTGATGTCACAGGCAGTTTCAGAGAAACTCAGCTGCAAACAGCCAGTCTTTTAAGGCCAGATTAAGGGCATTTGGGGCTGTGATTGGGCCAGATCTGTGTCCAGCCTGCATGATCTTGGCCCAGCAGTATTGGCCTGCATTGTCTGGACAGGACGATGCCAGGCCAGGGGGAACACATGCCTTTTCACCCATATGTGAAACCCCTAAGTCAACTATATGTACAGTGCTGCCATTTGAGGATGTCCCATTTTCAGACATATAGTTGATGCTGATTTGTTTGGTATCACTGATCACCTTTCTTTATAGATGACACAAGGAGCTTATAGCACTGACATACATTCAGTATGTCTCACAGCCCAGGTACTTCGTGAAATGGAGTTGTTCTTTTTCCAAGGGGATATTGATTGTCATCCTTTTATATAGGGGGGAAAACCCCAATGTAGAATGATGCCCTGCTTGTTTTTGTGCTTTGCTTGACTGAGCAAATAATCTGCTTTGTACAGCATATATTATTTTAAAAGGATTTAATCCCTTAGAATTCTTCATTAGCTTTAATTCCAGCATGTTAGGGCAAAAGCAAGCTTTAATACCTTCAATGTTCAGTTTTGAAATATACCTTTTTTTCAACATCCTCTATATTCCTTATCTGTTGGTTCAGTTACAGCATTTATAGTCTGCCTCTTCTTTTCTCCATAAGAAATGCAGTTGCCAAGTAAAAGACTCAAATGTTAAATCAAATATACAGATTGTAATGGGCATTTTGCTTTATGCTGCTAACTAGTTCATAGAATAATTGAACTACGGAATAATTGTTTGAAATACATCACATAAATCAAAGTGCTTTTTTTAAATAAAAAACCCCTTTTAACTCTTTCATGTTGGAAACAGTATATTTTTCCTTCCTAATGTAAAACCTACAGAAGATATTCTGTTTCTTTTAATAAATGGCTAAAAGGCGAATGCTTCTTTTAGGGAATGAATGAGCAAGATCTGACCTTTTGATTTTAACTTGTTCTTGTCGTCTAGACCCAGCTGTGCGCCTGGCGTTGTTCAAAAACAATGAAAATAAACATCCCCCTGTGAAACCACCAAAGAAGGCACAGACTACAAAAACTGGTTACTTTGAAGGTATGCACAGGAGTTTTATTTTATGCTTATCTTTTTGTTCTGATCTTCCAAAACTCTGCAGATCTCTGATGTGTGGATCAGTTTCCTTAAACTACTTTGCTTTGGGTTAATAGTCACACAAAAACTTTAATCCAGATGATCCAAATCTGCTAGTGATAGATTCATTCATATTCATTCTCATTCTCTCTCTCTCTCTCTCTCTCTCTCTTCTCTGCTTGCTCACTCTCAGCACTCAGGTGGAACTTTTAAACTCCAGTGTCTCTGAAAACCTACCAAAGTTATATCTTAATTCAAGATATATTTCCCTTACTTCTTGAAAGTTGGGAATTGTGAGGGTGGAATTTAACATCAATAGCAAGAAAGCACACATATGTTATCTGTTAAAAGGGTTGCTAGTTTTGAAAGGGGATGCCCTATGAAGAGAAACAATTAGAAGGGTTTTTTTGTTTTGTTTTTTAGTTTTTGTTAAACTGGACTGTATTGAGGTAGTTAAAAAAGGAATAAGACATTGAAGTTTCTTGACTGCTTTTTGACATTTTGACTGATAAAGAATTATCCATGTTAAAATTAATTCTGGCACAAGCTAGAAAAGGTATAAAAGATACAGTATGTGCAAAATGATATCTGGCAGCCATATATGCAAGACTTTATAATGCTATATTGATAATCATACGTGACTAACTAGTTTGGTTAAAGGTATTTTCATCTTACATACTGTTTGTATTTCAGGATTTTCAGGGTTCAAATAGTCTGCTTCTAGTAACTTACATAATAATGTAGATGGAAGAAATAAAATTGTGCATGTATTGTACTGTGAAAAGACCTTTGAATGGATGCAAGTAAATTAATGTTAAACTGAAATTTAAAATGTCTCAAAATAACTACCCTGAACTGACATCAAGTTCTAGGCCTCTTTTGATTTTCAGTAGTTCAAAATTTGCAGGATGATAAATCAAAGTACAATAAGAGAACAAAGATAGGCTGCCAAGCCGATTAATCTCGACAGAGTTTAAATATGGTTTGTATATATTTGCCTTCCATAAATGCTACACTATTTCCTTTCAGGTCAAATAAGTTTTCAATGTAATAATAGAAACATTATTGCCTAAAAGTCTTCTCAGATGTGAAGGCTTTCATGGCTGGCATCCACAGTTTTTTGTGGGTTTTTCTGGCTATGTGGCTATGTTCTAGAAGAGTTTATTCCTGATGTTCGCAAGCATCTGTGGCTGGCATCAATGATGCCAGCCACCGATGCTGGCGAACATCGGAATAAACTCTTCTAGAACATGGCCACATATCCCCCCCCCCAAAAAAACCCACAAAAAACTATAGTCTTCTCAGACTTAATGATAAATAATCATGATAATTTCCACATGTTTGTATTATTATCCTGTTTTTGTATGGGTTCAGGTTTGTGTATGTTCATGTTTGTACTTAACAGAATAAAATAAAATGACTTTATCTATATAGTGGCATATGTTTGTCTAAGTATTCTTTAATTTAAGCAGGTAAATGTAAAGGGTCTTAACTGTGGCCATAAAATTTACACACATCTTATCAGAGAATCTTCAAAAAGCACGATATGGTGGTATATTTTCATACCTATTTTTCTTGTAATAGTAGGACAAACACAAAAAATGCAGGAGAGTAAATTCCACATGGTTCATAAGCAAATTAAGATTGTGAATTTATAAAATTAGAATAGAAGTTAATGCTGCAATATGAACATAATATTCTATGTGATAAAAAATTTTAATATCTTTTTTCTGGTGAACATTTTTTCACTCATTTTTGGCACATTTTATGTGGTTTATCCATCTTAAAAACTGTTCATATTAAGCAAGCATGGTATAAGTTAAATGCATTGTCTTTACATGCTTTTTGAGGATCAGACTTGATTCTCTAATTGTTTAGAAAATCTTTTTTAATTTTAAAAAGAAAGAGGACAGAAAAATATTTTTCATTTTTGTTATATGACATCCACTATTTTTCTAGGTACAGTTGAAAGTTGTGTTCTATATAAATAGCTCATTCAGCCCTTTAAAAATTGTTCAGAGTGCATGCAATATAGGATGGGTTTTTGTTGATAATTTTGTTTTTTGTTTTTTACTGAAGACAAGTGTTATGCTAGTCACATTGCTGCTGTGTTATTGGTGTGTCCCTTTAAATCATTTCCAAACTTAATAGACAATCCTAGGAAAACCTATCATGCAGATTTTCTTGCAAGATTTCATCAGGGGGGCTCATCTTAGAAAATGTCAATTGGACAAGGTGTTTCAGTGGCCAAGTGGAGGTTTGAATGCTGGTTTCTTGAGTACTAGTCATCATACAAACCACTATACCACATCGTGTGAATCAATTATATACTCCTATTTTTCATACAATTCCACTTATTTTGTTTGCTACAAAATATCTCCTGTTTAATTTTGCAGAGATATCATAAACTTCTAAAATTATTGATGAGATACTTCAACATAGCATAGTAATCATTTGCTGCCTTAAGTCCCTATACCAGTAGAAGGAGGATATAAATAATATATGATGATGATGATGATGATGATGATGATGATGATGATGATGATAATCTTTTTTAAAAAGTTAGTAATTAGTTGTTGAATCAATCCCAGTTTTGTCCTTTTACAAAAAAGGAATAGTAGATTGTAGTCTTTTTCTCCACTAAATTTAAGCAATTGAAATTGGAAGAAAAATACAGCTATACAGGATAATATATGGCATGTGTATGACAACCAATTTTAAATTCCACAAGGTCTGACAATGAACTGATACTCATAGTCAACTCAGCTTAAAGTTTCTACAGTGACAAATTATTATTTTTTAAGTGTATGGTTAACACTGACCTATATTGCTTGTCAACAAAACAACATCTTATCATCTTGTTGAATTACTGTGTTCATCCTGTGTTGTCGATTTTGACTTCCTTAAGTCCTCTCCTTTAACAGTTGCTTGTTATCACCATTTACCTATTTGGGGAATCCCATTGTATTTCAATGGCCACATGTGAGAAAGTATGAATCATTAGAAAAGACAATAATGCTAGAAAAGTTAGATGGCCAGCAGAAAGAGACGGAGGAAACACACACAGATGGCTAGACTCAATCGAAAGGCCACAGGCCTGAGTTTGCAGAGCAGGTAGAGGACAGGGATATTGCAGGTCTCATCTCAGGGTCACCATGAGTTGTGGTTGACTCAAGGGCAGTTAACAACAACCAACTAATAAAAGATAAATCCGAAAAGTTTCTCTTCCTAGCTAAGGCCCATCAGATCTTTGACCTATTATATTCATCATTGGCCTGTTACAGACTGCCAAAATAAAGCTGATTTGGTCTCTTTGGAGGTATGCTGTTTAAATGATGCATGGGTCCTAAGAGTCAGGACGGTCACGCAAAGCCACACTCCATTCCTAAGCATCTGAGCGCAGCTTTGGTTGCAGCTCTGGCTCTTAGGACCCAGCATCATTTAAACAGGCATACCTTCCAAAGAGACCAAAGCAGCTTTATTTTGGCAGTCTGTAAACAGGCCATTGTTTACATCTCTCAGCACTGTACAGTGGACCCTTGTTATTGCTGGGTTTGGTTCCAGGATCCCCCGTTATATAACAAATCTAGTGTGCTCAAGTCCCATTAAATATATGACATAGCAAAATGGTGTCCCTTATAAAAAATGGAAAATCAAGTTAGATATTTGAAATTATTACTTTTGTTGAACATTGTCAAGTTTGTGGCATTATGATTGTAGAATTTTTTCCTGAAAGGATTGCCTGGTATCATCCTTAATCTCCTTTGGTGCCAGGTGGAAAGATGAAGAATTCTAAAACACATATCTATTTGGGGATGGTTAAAATGTGTTACTGCTTTGTTTTTTCCTGGGGTGGATTCAAAAATAGATATTTGAGTAGACTCACTGAAATAATGCCTAATTAAGCCCCATTGATTTCAGTGGCTCTTCTCGAAGTATAATTAAGGGGGTGAAACAGACCGCTCCTTTACCCCGGCTTCTGGACAGTTTAGAGTGCAGTGTTTTGATGTGGCATAGTCTGAGCCTCCCGAAGCTGGTGTCATGCCACTCACCCGCTGAGATGTGAGCCAGTTTCACAGCACTCTGGCAGTGCTGCAGGAGTACTCTAAAAGCCATAGTGTGCAGAAAGCCAGTTTTTTTGCCAGCTCAAAAAAGAGCCACGATATGTGCTTCTTTTTGGGCTGGCAAAGCCATATTGGGGCGACAGCATGAGATTGCCACAGTCCCAACCCAGCTTTCACAGGGACGGCTTGAAGCCATTAAGTTGCCAAATAACTCACTGTGATTTTTAAATTCATTTCTATTATGTTGCTTAACTTTTTTTAATGTTACAATGTTGCTGGGAACTTCATACTAAACACACACTATAATATTTAAAACATCGAATTAATAAAAAGTAAACTCTTTCAAGGCGGTGAGACTGAAACTCTACTGTTTAGATTGGACTAGACAAAGTGCAATCCTGGAGCCACCGCTCCCACCCAGCTATTTTTGTGGCTCTCAAATGCCCAGACTCCCCGATTAGAATACCTTAATATGAAGAGTCACAGTTTAAGGGGAAACATTTTGCATTTTTTTGATAGTCATTTAGGTCAGTTGGTATCCCAACAACATGAGATAAGTCCCCCCCCCAAAAAAAAAATTCAGTATATAATGCTATATGAGATACAATTGTTTAACTCTTACGTATGTGTTTCCACTGTATACATAATGGAAAATTGATGCCAGTGTATATGCCATGTAGTGCAGCTTTTTACATATGTTAGACTGATGGAAGAGGAGGAGGAGATGAAACAATACATTAAAACCATCATATTTTTTTTAAAAAATCTCTGAAGATCTCAGCAAAGACCTTTTCATATAATCTCAGCAGACTTTTCTAAGAGCACAGGCTGAACTTGAAAGAGTGTACCTATGGCTCAGTAACAGCTAAAGAAAGAGATGTCAAGTCATATTCCACAGTCTTGAGCTGACATTGATTCTGCCGAAGCTGTTTCAGTGTATATGCTAGTGAAACTGCTATATGGGGTATAGTGGAAAATGTTGTGCAGATCATATTAATTATAGAAATACCATGCTTTTGCCAGACATTCACACAATATAGGGAGCACAGTGATTTCGTATGATGAAATGTCACAGTTCGCCCTTTTACTTTTGCTGCCCATCTGGTATTTTATTTCCATATATTTTCAGCGCAGGGTCCACATGGTCTGTTTATATTGCAGAGATGTAGATTGTTCAGTTTGTATATATACCTGGTACAGAACTGCATGTTGCACTTTACCACAACACAGGCTGGTCTCCCTACACCAAGTGGGTATCTGATGTGCCCTCACACACATTTAAAATTTAAATGGCAAAAATGCAGGGCAGTGTAGTAAATAAAGTGACATCATGTGTTTCTAATTTAAACCCATTTAAGCCACAGAACAAATTTTGGGACATATGTCTCTCAACAAGCCTTTGCAGAACCCCACCCCACTAAATTATGATTTAGTATTAGCTGCACAAGCCATAGGTTCTCACACTTTCTCAATCCTCCATTGCTCTGGCTTGTATTTTGGCTTTTAAGCTGAGTTCCATTATTTCCAAACTCAAGGAAGCTCTGGTTAACTATGCTTAGTTCAAACAAGCAAAAACAACATCATTTATTGACTTGCTTGCTAACTCTACTTTAGTAAAGAGGTCCATAAATTCAGACATAGTGGTGAATTTGTAGATACTGTAGTTTAAAATATGTTTTGAATATCTTCTTTTGGCAACTTTAAGTAGGAAAGGAGCCTGTGACTCATGTATGCCCTTGAATGTAGTGCTACTTGTTGTTGTTGTTGTGTACAAGTTGTTTCCAATTTAGGGCAACCCTCTCACAGGATTTTTCTGGAGCTGAGATGTGTGACTTGCCCAGTGGGCTTCCATGGCCAAACAGAATCATAGTCGTAGTCCAATGCTCAAACCACTATACCATGCTTGCCCTGTTGTAATGCTACTACCATTTAGCAGTATCTGTCAACCTTTGCCTATTTACAGGGCTGTGGGATGATTAAATATGGTGAAAAATCATGTATTCTGATTTAAGATGATTATTTCTTCAGTGTCATATCAATTAGACAGATATTTTGATCTTTACTGCTTTCAGGTTTTGCTGTGTAATATTTTGCTTGCTGGCTTTCCTGTGATTTCATTTCATACTCAGAATTCATACTCATACTGTTTAGGTTCATACTGAGGATTTAAAAATGTCAATATTATCACTATATTACTAAACAAGGGCCACTCTTATGTAACCAGATCTTCCTTTGCTGGTAGGCAAGAATTTATTTCCTTAGATCAAAGCACCATCCACAGTGCATACTGATAATGACAAGAATTTGCCAAAATATAAAAATATGGAACTAGTTCATCAGCTTCCCACTGATCTTAGGTTTAATGGGTATCCAAAACTTGAAATAGAATATTTGATCTGAGATTAAGATCTAGTCCTGTGATTTTTGACAAGACATCTAATGGCTTTCTCCAGGACTAGGGACTTTGTCATATGAGGGAAATAGGGCACAATTGGAGTTTAAACAGCTGATTATCCCATGCAAAATGCAATTTTCCCCATGTGATAAAGCCCTAGGAGTTAATATCATCCTTGTGATTATCAGAAATCACCAGATTTTACCCTTGTATGGTAAACAGAGCAGGAATATCTGCATGTTCAATTTATTAGTGCCTATATGGTGCCATTTTTTAAATGTAGACTATTAAAATTTGCAAGAGTCTGGTCTCTTATTTTTGGATCTTTATGTCAAAGGAAGGAATTTACAAAATTTCATGTTGTTAAAATATGGTTCCTCATTTTTACTTAATTACAATTGAGCTAGATCGTCATTACTTGTGATAGAGTTAGATAATTTTAGACTAACTATAGTGTGTTCTTATATCCTCTAAAACCACAATATCTGTTAGATGGTAATCTATATTATTTCACTCTCTACAAAATGTGGTAAACCATTCTTGCTGTGACTGATGGTCTATGTACTTGTTACTCTGCTTGGGTCTTCATCTCCTGACCCAAAGTTCTATGTTTTCTGTATTTACCAGAAAATCTATATGTGAATCAAGGCTTTCTGGGGCTTTTTAGTTCTGTGCAACCTGTAAACTAACTGTAATAGTGGAAATACACTTCAGCATGCTCATACTGCTTTTCTGTGATCACTGAAAGAGTATGACCTGTCTTCACATATCTCATTAGGGAGATTCATCCTTTCATTTTTGAAAATCATATAGAAATCAGTTGAATTATTTTTGTATTTAGAGCCACTGTCTGTATTCTTTTTCTGTAATAACAGTGGCTCATATTAAGAACTTAAGTAGTCCCATTTTTAAGTTTGTTCCATTGAATTAGAACATTCAAATTAAACATTCAAATAAATATGATTAACATCTTAATCTATGGACATTGGCATAGTTTATTTTGGTTCCATTTTGGGTTGCAAATAGATACAAAATATGTTAATTATTATTATTATTATTTTTACTAACAATGAAAGAATGTCATGGTTGATTCTACACAGTGTAATGACAGAAAGTTTTACTAGTTGTATTATTGTTCTTTTTTTGTTATATTTTTGTTGGACCAAAGTAGTCAAAGTTTTTGGAGAATATTTGAGATGGTCCCACTAACATATTTTCATGTGTTTTGAAATAGAGTATTATTCATATTAGACTATTTATATGGGAAAGGCAAATAAAGATATTATGACTACTCATAAGTGAACTTTAATAACTGGACTTCCTAAGCTATAATACCATCAAATTTATAGTTTCCTCTGAAAACAGCTTGCCCATGTATATTGAAAAACCAGTTTTACTTAGAAAGGGTTCACTAAACCTATAAACCAAAATTAGCTACTGAAAAATGCAAGAAATGCATTCTTTCTTAACACCAAGCCATTAGACCAAGCTACATGTAACTGGACCACATAATGATGCATTTATCAATGTGACAGTACCATGCATTTCTATAAAGCCTAGGATCTCTGTTTCAAAATGTAATGAAATGGTTTTTAAAACAAAAAAAGAAAAGAAAAAAACTTTCAAGACAGAAAGGAATCTTTTGGTCCTGTATCACAATCCTGTAGCTTTGTTTCTTATTATCTAGTGTGAGCTCACACAGAGAAGCTCTGCACATTGAAATATTTTCTCATTTTAAGGAATTAATGGCTCTCTACCAGTCCTTTAACATGTAAAATGAGTAGGTTACTTGTGTCCAGTACATCCAAAAAGAGCCAGGATAAAATAAACATAAGGAGTTAGATATCTTGGAAAAAATCTGTCATGGGTTTGGGTTAATCATCTCCAGAAGAAATTCAACTTGATGCCTGAAATGTAAGACTACTTGGAGAACTCAGCAAAGCCTGAGGCAGTGTTGATCTGAAGGAGTGCTCTCCATGGGTCAGAGCTGCTTTGCTGGCAGAGTGCAAACCCAGTTCACAATAGCAGTGCTCTGAAAAGTTGTAAAATGACAGGGTCCTTATGGTACACACTTTGGAGGTTCAGTTACATAGTTGAAAATGTCCATTTTCTCCTTGTTTAAAATAAAAGTTTTAAATAAAACAGTGCCTGATTTTCTTATCTGCCCAGACTAACCAAACGTAGAGACATTGGAAAGGTAAAAAGGTTGATAGAAAATAAATTTGTAATGTAGCTTTGGCACCAGGTTGAAAGCCAACTTGGGAAAGGTTTTGATGAAACATTAGAGCTGATAATATAATACTATATTGCTATTGCAGTAAAATTATTTAAATTAGCTTTCTAATGAAGGCTAATACTAATATTTTGTTATACACCCCGTTTCTTAGCTCTCCTTTCTGCTTCTTGCATCTTTCTGTTCTGAACAAAAGTCATTTTTTCCATTCACTCTGCTGTGCAGAAATATGATGTTAACTGGAAGATGAATTAATTAGTTTTTAGTATTATGACATTGGGCTTTTAAATTCAGCACCGGACTATATTTAATGTGTATTGATTTTTCATATGTTGCACCTTAATGGCAGAAAAATACATATATCTTTGAAACTATGTGTTCACATATTTTGTATACAAAAGTAAAGATATGTGAGTACCACCTCATTAGGTCTTACTCCTACTTAAACAAGTATAGAATTTCACCCTACAGATTATATCAGGAAAGCTAAAAGTATTGCTTGCACGTCTCTTCTTGCGTTGCATTTTCAGACTTTTTATTTAAAAAACATTCTCATATCCTTTAATTCAGAATGTGGGAATTGTTTTTAGATATATGAGACAAGCAAAGAAAACTGGTCCCACTTATTGTACCAGATGGGTGGCAAGATTTAGAAAACTACTTAAGTTTACCTTAAGTTTAGCTTCATTATGTTAGCATATTACTAGGGATATTAACTATCCCTTCCTTATTCACATTAAGAGGAAGGTTGTAATCTGGTGTGTACTAATGAAGGAACTGATACCCATTGCATTCAATGTGACCAGTTTACAATTACATACATGTAGATAAGAACAGAATGTAAGTCTTATACTTGATTAGCTGGCATTGGTGGCAATAAATAATTTGTGTGATAAGTTCTCATAAATGACTGTTTTAAATTAAAAGATTGCCTACCTTTGTTGGCAATTGCTTCTAAACTTTTTTACCACCCACCACTGAATTAAAATATGCAACATTTCTATTTGTTTTTAAAGAAAACTTAGATTTCACACCCAAGAGTATCTGTCACAGGGAGCATGATATTTTCTTCCACTATAGTCACCCTGCCAGGGACAAAAACATTTGCAACAACTACAGCAGACTCCTATAAAGAGTGAGGTGCATCCATATAGCTCTGCCCTACTTCCCTCCTGCAACTCTTCTAATAGTCCCTTCACTACTATGCATAGTCCCAAGGATGCCTTGCTTGGATAGACCCTATGAATAGCTTTCACCTCTACTCATCTTCCTAGCAAAAAGGAGAAAAAGTAATTATTTTCTTGCATCAAGAAGGGTTTTTTAAAAAAAACCTGAGTGGGGACAAGTTGTTGATTTCCTTTAGCATTGACAGCCCATGAAATGTTGAGTTCTATGTTTTGGTCCAGTTTAACTGCAGACCTGGATATGAACCTCTTTCTATGTATTTTTACCATTATGCTTAAGATGGCAGCCATTCTACAACTTAAATTGAAGCTTGGATTTTTTTAAAAATGAGCAATGTCTTTTACTTTTCAGTAAGCAATTTTTTCTTCATCTGCAAGAATGATATTTTCCCCAGATGCTTACAGAGAGTAACTTAAAGACTTTTGTCAGACAACATAAATCAAGAAATACAAAATATTTAATTGTCAGTATTTTGACTATTCTTCTCCCCCTCCCTGCAGTCCTCATGATTTGAGGCTCTGTAAAATATACACACATGTATCTATATCTATACATTACAGACATATACATCCCACACACAAAGTATAGATGAAAGATAAAGAGGAATCTTAGCATATATTATACTGCATCAGGCAGTCATTTGGAGAAATGAAGCCCTGAATGCTGAAGCATTTCAAATTCTTTTTATCTGACCAGTCAGTGACCTGCTGACTATTTCCTGCCCTCAAATAAGGTTGTGACCTAGGGTGCAAACGGCAGATAATTTTAGTAACAACTTAAATTCAAATAGGTTTGGCCAAGAGAAGAAGTTAGAGGGATAGATAAGGAGGGACAGGGTAGTAAGTATATAACTTAATTACTGTTCCTGGAAACCAATAGAAATGCCACAAAGCCACATTTTATTTTTCCTTGGTTCCCTAACTGTCTCAATTTCTACTGGCTACATAGTCATTATGAGCCAAGTAAAATGCTTGTTTATATATTTCTAGTAAACGTTTTTACACATGCAGGGCAATTGTGGAAATTCCACCTAAAAAGTAAGGGTCAGGATAGACAAGATGTAATTCATGCAATTAGCAACTGTGTAAATAGCTTTTTAAAAGTAAATAGCAGGAATGCCATCTCTCCCCCCCCCCTCCAGTCTAGATCATGACCCTGGTCTAGGGAGGGAGGAAGGTGGCTTTAGCCCTTTGCCCTGCTGTGGTCTCAATCCAGCTTGGAATCACGTGTTTTTGTGCACTGAAGAAAAGTTTCCATTCATGCCAGTGGAAGTTTTTCTTCCAGTTCTAATAGTGAGCACAATCTGGATCGGGGACAAAGTGGGAAGAAACGGTTAAATGCAGCACATCTGCATTTAAATGGAAGCACATCTGCCATTTATTTGTTAGAAGCCATTCACACAGTTGCTAATCATTTGAATGTTATCACACCTAGTTTGGCCCTGTATATTAGAAAAAGATATATCTTCCATAATGTCATAAAAAAAACTTCTAGATCAGTTAACAGAGATGAGTTACCCTACAGTGCAAATTAACTATTTTGTCACCAGGAAAGTAGCAAGCTAAAAAGTAGTTACAAGCTAAAGCTACTCTTTTCATGTGTGCTAGTTTTAATCAGCTTTGCATGAAGTACGAATGTGTAGAATGGGCATTTCAATTTGCATTGACGTTTGCCAGGACTGCTATATCTTGATAGTGACTAAGCATGGGCAGGAAAGGAATCTTCAGCAAGGGTAAAGAGGTTGAGTCTACTCTATGAACACATATTATATCAGATCATCAGATGGACAAAGCACTCTTCAACTCTGTGAACTGGACTAGACTGATCACCAAGGTGGAAAACATACCAACCTACTCTCCTTTAGCATCACTTTCATCTCTGCTTTTAATGATCAGAATCTTCTCTGCCTATAGAGGCTTTCCTTTCCACAGTGTACGGTGATCTATCTTGAATAGAAGATACCACCTTCTTTAGAAAGTTGCCCCCTATATGTTGTAGAGGTGATGACAGGGAGTAGGGCTAGTTCCCCCCCCCCCAACTTCTTTCATGTTAAAGTACTCCATCTTACAATGCCTGAAGAGGTCTCAGTCATGACAGTAAGTTTGAAAATATGTGTCAGGACCCAGTCCTGTGTGCATTATGTTAAGTATAGCCCTGAGTACAGGATTTCATGTTTTACCTTCTGTCTTGTGTGTCAGAATCTAATTTTGATTATTTTTATATATCTATTTGCAAAGGTGGGGTAATTGTGCTTTTGATCCACATGAAAAATATCCTGAAATACATATACGTCTTAGAAAGATTCTAATTGCCTTCTAAATGCTTATCTTACCAACTGAAATAGTTAGCTGGGTGGATTCCTACATGGAAGTGGTTTACAACAACATTTGTTGATAATTAGGTAATTAACTTGAACTTTTCATGAATACTGTTCTGTAATTTTATTTTATTTTTTGTACTTCAGATGATAACTCAAGTGTTCTGTAGGTTTAATTGTTCTAATGAGATCAGAGATGCACAGTATTAAAAATATGTGTCATTGTGATGAGGTGTCTAATATTGAATATATATTTATGTCCCCACCGGCACACCTTTTCATCACTAATAAAGTTGTGGATCAGCTATATATTGTGCCTTCTTTTGATGATGTGAACTATTACTTTAAACAAAACATTCTGAACAGATTTGAAAATTGAATTGATATTGAAAATGTGTTCTTAAATGAAAGGAACAAAGACATACAGCTTTTACATTTTCCACATAATCTTCACAAATAGAAGGTAAGTACACTAGATTTAGAAATACATATGGGAAAAGGTAGGTATGGCTGAAATTATTAAGATGTTTAATAATGGGACTGTATAGCTCCCTAACCTCCTTGACATTTTTCTAATAAAGGTTAAGGTATGTGTTATGTTAAAACTGGTTTCCAGTTAGGGTTCCCACATTTGAAACTACTAGCCTATGAATTTTGAAAACATCTCTAGTTAATCATGGCAAAAGATAATGCTCATTCTGTAGCTGAGCAAATTTGGACCTCAAGTATTTATATGTACTTTATGAAAGAACATAACATGTAAATTCAGTTTTGACACTGTCAGCCAAATGTTCAAAGGTGGGAGAAGTCAAAAAGATCTCTGTTGGGTGCACCTGCCCCTCACTCCCAAAAACCTTGTGTTAACTATTATCAGCATCTAAGAATATCACCCACCTATTATGGGATGCATGGGTCTGACCCAATATAGATCGTCTGTTATATTTGTATAAGTGCTGAAGGCAGGGTGCATGGTTTTGTTTTGTTTTCCAACATTTTTTGCAAGTACTGTGGGGGTACCCAAATCGCAAGAACCTAGATCTCTGTACAAAGCTGAGCTTCTGGTTCTCAGTTGTTCATGCCTGATGAGGCCAACTGTTCATTGTACCCATTACAGAAGAAAGATGACATTCGCTACTTAATTGTTCATTCCACCTAATTGCAAAAATAAAGCTCTCTGTTTATTAATTAGATTCCTATGGTGCAGAGTGGTAAGCTGTCCATTATGGGGGGGGAGTGTTTCCTAGTGAAGTAAATGAATTCATATATCACAAGATTATTTTAAATCAACAAGTTGTGCTAAGTGAAAACAAAGAATGCTTATAAGAATGTATCCTGTAGGTAAGAAATTTATTTTAAAAATTACAGAGAATATAGTGTATACTGTCAGCAAAGGTTTCTGATTTAACCTACTGATGACCTAGCTTTGTTTGTTCAGATGACAGCTCTAAAAGTGTACAGGGAATATTCCCTTGTAATACAATGATTTGCCACATGCCCTGACCTTACTGACTGTCAGGGAGCAGGTCTGAATTGGCCCTTTCTCTGATATTGTGACACTGCTTCTGTTGCCTCGATTGTGACCTCTGATTGAAAGCTACCCCTGGGACTTCTATATAATAAGCATGACTCCTGATTGTTAGCCAGGTCTGCTTTCTTAGATTTTTGTCAGGCTTTCCCAGTAGTTTAAGCTAGATACACTAAAATTTACTTGAGCTGTCATGGTGCTCTGTGACTTCAGTGTGCTCTTTCAGTAGAAAAATGTCATACAGTCATGAAACATACAAGCTAACATTCCCATTAGGCTTGTATTTATTATGTACTCTCTTGATGGCATTTTTTAAATTTCTTCTCTTTCAAAACTGTATAGATTGCAAACCTCTTAAAGACCTGACTCTTCTATGTAGCTCAAATGACATTGAGCACAAACTTCTTTACAACTTTTCTTCCCCTCTGGTGCCAGGCAAATTTCCTTGTTAATCATCCATTTAAAAGCTGGAGTACACGGCAGCTGACCAGACTGCCAGAACAATAAATGAGATTATATTTTTTGGCATCCACTCATTAAACTTTGAATCAGAAAGTGCTTCTTTTTTGCCCAATTGTCTTCTGTATTGGTTTTCTAGGCTTCTGTTTATATGTGGACACAAGCCACATATGTCCTAGTGCTGCTATTGATCCCCTTCCGCTGGTCCTACACCATAGCTAAAATTATGTTCTAAATAAGTCACTAGTGATAACAGTGTGGATGCTCAGTCATGGGGCTCTTAATTCATGGTGTAGTTTATCACTAATAGTCCAAATTCTTCATCAGTCTTAGGAATATCTTTTAGTAGTACTGTTGTGCTTTGTCTAATGCCAAAGCAACAAGAAAATATACCATCACATGAAAAGAAGCAGCTGTCCTGAGATCCATGATTTCTGAAACTTTTTTTAAAAGATCTCTCCCTAGAAGACCTCTGTGAGAAATAGCTTTGTTCTAGTCTGTTCATATACATGATGCCTAAAAGTGCAGAACCTTGCACTTGTGCAAACGTATTGCATCAAGTGATTGGTATTTGCAATAATAATTATTGCTTTAGTCATGTGCTAACATATTCTAGTCTGATATAAGTAGCGCTTCTTATAAAAAATAGATGGTTTTCAGGTATATCGGTAACTTCTTTCTCTTTGTCCTGATTTGTAATTTTGGCATTGAAAAAAATGGTTTAGAAAATAAAGGTACAACAGAAGAAATAGATTGAGTACCTTTGATTTTCCTATTCCCTTTTTTGTAAAATCTAAATGTTGTTCTAAATCTAAATATTGTTTGCAGAGACTGAAGTCTGGTACAAATCATTATGATCAAAGTATAAGACATTTACTCATAGAAGTGAAAAGTCTCTTATTTCTGTGCATTGCTTACAAACTTTGATACCACTATGACACCTGACTTCCTTTTTTTGAACTGCAACATTAAGCCAGGATTCTCCCCCCCCCCCCATATTAAATAAACATTAGAACTGAATGCTGGCAGTGTGTTACGAAGCTTTGAAATTCATCCAGGAAACAAACTGAATCACTACTTTCCTTATCTTACTCTGGCAGCAGTAGCACTGGTGTTTTATGTGGGAGGCAAATTATTTATAAATTGGAAAATTCACACAATGGCATAAATCTTGGAATTTATGTGCTTTTTGTGCATTTCAATTTTTACTCAGCTGCCATCTGCCTCTCATTGAGATTATTTGATCATGTTGTTAACCAGTTAACCAGAAGATAGTTACTCCCATTGGTTCACGTTTAACTGTGTTGATTACAACATCAAAAAATACCAGTGGCCTGCCTATATGCTGAGGGACAGTGTGGTGTAGTGGTTTGAACACTGTATTACTGCTCTGGAGAATCCCTGCTCAGCCATGAAAACTCACTGGGTGACCTTAGGCATGTCACACTCTCTCAGCCTCAGTGGAAGGCAAAGGCAAATCTCATCTGAATAAACCTTGCCAAGATAACTTCATGAAAGGATTGCCATAGGTTGAGAACATGTTTAAGGCACACAAAAACAACCACCACCACCAATATGCTGTAAAAAGAAAAAATGAAACTGATTCTGCCTAAATTAGTAACAGAATGGCTACTTCTGCAAATGTTACCTAGTGGTTTATTCCCAAAGGCTTCAGTCCATATGTACAGCCAGGACTTTTGCTTCATGCCGCCAAGCATAATGGTTCTTTTTATGATTAGAATAATTTTTAAAGTTTTTGGTGGTTACTTCTCATACTGATTGAGGAAAAAATCTATGAGGTATGCAGGCCAACATCATGCATGAATAATTCAGATTTGCTGGCAGAATTTTTTGTTTATGGGAATATAGTAATTTATTATTCTATTTTAAATTAATTTAAAACAGGACACATCTAATTTTCCAGTATGATAATTTTTGTTATTCAATTCAGTCTCCAGATGAATATAACATGGCAATAATATGGTCATACTTGTGTGACATACAGTATGACAAGTGACCACCAGAAAACTTTTAAAATCATTAATGTCTCAACTCTAAATTTTGCTGCCTGTGGAAAGAGAGTATTTTAGCAGCCCCCATCGAATGTTACTGAACTTTGGTGAGGACATAATCTCTTTCCATAATATTTATGCTCACCTTCATGTCTGTTCTTAGATTATAAATCATGTGGACGCAGCCCCGAAGGAGCACTGTGACGTTGTGTGGTGCAGCACGCAGTATAACACCACCCTGGGGGTAGAGCAGGGGCATGCATCGTATAGATGCTACACCGCAACCGTGCCCACAAGCCGGCCCAAACTGCCGGTCTGCACAGTGCCTATGAGTCAAATCCCTCTCAGCCATGGAAAACCACTGGGTGACCTTGGGCAAGTCACACTCTCAGCCTTCAAAGAAAACAATCGCAAACCCACTCTGAACAAATCTTATGCAGAAAATCCCATGATGTGGTCACCATATATTGGAAATGACTTGAATACACATAACAATCTTTGTATTTTTCTTGTTTCATTTTTTTTTTTTAATATCTTTAAAGGACTGTACTGCGATCTGTTTGATACAGTTTTGGCATTAGAAGTAGCTTTATCCTTCAGTCTTAAATAAAGCAATCATAAATTCCACTTAACACCATGGAAACTTCTAGTAGACTTGCATAAGACTGTGGTTAAAGTATTATCAATTTAGTGTACCAATTAACTATATTTCTATCCAGATACTCAATTCCTGTTGCTATATTGTGTTTTCCAGAAGAAGGCTGATGTTGATATTTAGTTTTTAGATATAAAACAAAGTCACTGTGGTTTAGTTCAAGGGCTAGATGTGATATTATTCAATTTGGACAGATCTTAAAATACTGTAATAAATTAAGTATATCAGAAGATATTTGGTTATTTAGATGCATTTATTCACAACTGTGTAACATGAAGAAAGACTATATTGTTAAATAATATTTTGTAAAAAATGTTTTGTTAGAGCTGATTATTTTTTAATTAGGCTGAATTGCTCAGTATGGTCAGATGGTAGGAGATAATGGTTAAGATATAGTTGAGAATATCTCTGTAGTTCAGCAAGGAAACCATCATACTGCTGAGGAATAGGAACTATTCCAGATAATGTGGGCATGGTGAGTGGATAAGGTGTAAGTATAAAAATCGCAGGTTGGAATAGAAGTAGAAATAGAAAGTACTGTAAGTTTTCTGAACTCATCTGAAGACTGAATTCATCTGCAAGCTACCACCTCCCCCTGCCCTCAGTGATCTGTACATTAACAAATTTGCTGTTTCCTACAATTGTTCCATTTTAATCTACAGTACTTATAACTTGAACATAAAACAAGTTCTCACAAAGACACCATAACTCTCCAGGGGCTCATTCATCCAAAGGAATCCAAGTCAAAATGTCATTGAAAGTTCCTACCACTTGGTGGAACACAATTAGCACATCTGTTTGAGTAATATTTAAGTTTCTTCATTCCTTTTATTTTAATTATTTGCTTGCTCCTGTGCATGTTTGCCCAAAAGTAAGTCTCACTAAGTTCAGAAAGACTTCATCCCAAGTAAGTATGCATGGGACTGCATCCTTAGTTGTCCGTGTACTTTCTTGTTCTGTTAACAGAATAACTAGCAGTGTTCCCAGAGCTGCTTGATAGAAAAGAAGCAACTTTTGTTACAAACATGTGCTGGTACAGATGGCAAGAGAAGACAATTAAGAGAAACTGGGAGTACAAAAAGGTTTATTGGTTGTTGCTGTTGAGAATGAACATTGTAGGAAAGGGTATTTTCCCATGCCACAGAATTGGCTCCAAAGATTAAGTGCTTCCATAGATAATACATAGATTATAGGATAATACATAGATTTTAGGAAGCAGGTGCTGGAGATAGTGCTTGATTATATACAGTAATCCAAGATCACAGTATAAAAAATCAGGAATGAATTTGGAAGTTCATTCCAACACCTTACACTAAGTGTTTTTACACATAACAGAATCAGCTAGAGTATTCAAGCTCTTCTGGACCTGGGGGACAAAAAAATAAAAGACTTGTCCCTTATGTACACATATTTAGCATATAATATCACATATTCCAATGTGAATTTCTTCATTCTCATTTGACTCTTACCAGCTGGTGTGAGTTGGTAAAGTAACATTTTGAGTGTCTCCTGCATTTCTGAAGCAATGTCTGTACAGGAGATTACCTCACTTCTGTCTGGTGATGTATTTGGTTCACACATGTTCACATGTGATGATCTGTTTCTTCTAGTCCTTCTGTATTGCAGATTCATCCTGTTGTGTACATGTACTGAGTTTGGCTAGGATTTGATTTCAGAGATCCTAAGTCCTCACCACCTTCCTCCCCCTTATTTTTTTTTTCAGCATCACTGAATAAAACTGCAATTGCAGCTGTTTTTAAATGACTGTCATAGCAGTTACTCATTATCTGCCTCCTGTACCCCAACTCTCTCTCACTGCAAAGCCTGCCTGAATTGACCATGATCCAGGAACACAGTAAAGGCCAAGATTCACTAGAGTTCTTTGGTATCCAGTAGCAATGGATTTGATATTTTTCTTCCCCTCCTGTTTCAGCCATCTGTGGTGCCAAAACAACATCAGCATGCTGTTTTCCATTTCTCTGGGATAGAGAATGGAGGAGTCACTAATTCTGGCAGAGGTAGTGGGGTGAGAACAGAAATGCACCAGTCGAGTCTGGCCAAAAGTTAGAGTGGTATAATCATAATACACACAATGGGAGAAACTAAATAGATTAAGGCCCAGTAAGAACAGAAGAGGAAGCAGCAAGTAGAAATATAGCAAGATAGGTGTTGGGTGAAAGAGAGAGAGAGTCCAAAAGCCAGCTGGAAATTCTGATTATGCTTTGAGAACAATTAAAACTGCCAACATAAACCTGACTGCTAAAACCTGGAACCTGCCCTTGCATGAAGGAGAGAACACCAGGTTAATCCCTGATTATTCAGTGCTACTTTTTGGAGATGATCTGTCCTTAAAACTGATTTGGTAGAAAGCTTGTGCCTCTATAATTTTTTTTAAAAAAAGCTATTATAGAACCCTATTTAGTGTTTGGAAACACTTGTTTATTCACTTAGCTGTGTCTTTCTCAGATGAAACAGAAAACTGAATCTGTCCGTCCCCCCCCCCCCCAAAAAAAAAAATCCCACCCCATCTGCAATCAGATGTATCTTTTGAAATGTGTATGGAGGCCCATTTCACAACTACATAGTATGGTACAAAATATGGTGAAGGGAAGTAAGAAGGAAATTACAAGCTCAAGCACATCCTCTTTTGTCTTTATCATTTATCAACCTAATCCTATGCACATTTCCTAAGTACTAAGTCCCACTGAACCAGGTTTAGATGATACATTAATTGTGATCACATTAATTGCATTGAAAATCGATACTGTGTTTTGTGTGTGTGTTTCTTATAGTTTTTACAAAAAGGCTGGAATCCAAAAAATGTATCTCATCCACAGGTAAAGAAGAATCTTCTCGCACTGATGTGTCATCAGAGAAGATGGATAGAAACAAAGAACGTACACATCAATGGCTTCATACACAGGTTTGGGATTATGAAGGAGCTAGCCCTAGAAATGAAACATGGTGAGATCATTGTCTTTAAATTAGATTTTTGGATTGCTGTAATACATCATGTAACATGAAACCCATCTTAAAACAAATGTGCCTTTTTTGCCAAGGGCCACATTGCCAAGTTTCAAACATAGTCCAGTTGAGAATTAATTTAATAAATTTGACATCTTATTCTGCCACAAACCCTAGTGAATTGCTATGACATGCCAGCATGCAATATCTCTTCATAATATCCATGAACATTGTTTTCTGTCAGAAATCCAAATGGCTTTATTTATGAGAAATGCACAACCCTCCCCCCCCCCATATTTCTTAACTTAGACAGTACATTCAAGTTATCGTTATTCAATAGCTAACCAGATAGAATTAATAATACCTTGAAAAACTAAGGTATAGCAGATTTGAACTAGGAATGAGTTAGGGAAAGAACACAAGCAGAAAAAGATAACATCTATCATACATTTTAAAAGAAAATGAGAGAGAGGAGTGGGATCAAATGTTACAAAGCTTTTATTTAAAAAAAAAATCAGTGAAATTTCAGGTAATCGTTCAGTTTTTTGTTTCCCTTTTTTAGCTGGTGGCATTCTCACTAGATAAATGTACAGATATATTTTAACAAGCCAAAGAAATGCTTTCCTTAAGGAATTAATATGAGGTTATTGTAGGGGTGAGCATTCCAAACAGAAACCCGAAGTGATGTACAGTAGTGTCATTTCCAGTTTCTTTTTTTTTTTTTCATTTATTTTTTGGCCTGCTGGGAAAACAAAACTACCACATTTATTGTGTTTTTGATGGTTGATAGTTATTTTTGAATGCAAAATAAACTTTTTAAAAAAAAATGTGAATTTGGGCTTGAGTTTATTTTGCATTCAAAAATAACTACCAACCATCAAAAACACTGCAAATGTGGTAGTTTTGTTTTCCCAGCAGACCAAAAAGGGATTGGGGGCAATTTTCCCCACCACCATTCCAGAGGTTGTATCCTAAATTGTCCATCTTTGAATATAAGGGCTCCTTATCATCACAGTTTGGTCTTTTAGCTAGATGGAACTCATTTTGGAGGAGAAGGAAAATAAGAAGCAGGTTTTTTTCCAAGTTCTTTTGTTTTCCTCATCATCATCTCCTGTGTTGCTCACCAGTGTTCTCCATCCCTCTGGAACAGAAGCAGAATAAGAGAGTGCAGGATAATAATTTTTAAAATCACACACAAATCTTTCTGCCAGATGGTGTGTCCCTTGAATGGAACTCTGCTAAAAAGGCATGAAGATCCAGTCCCATGTTGTGAAGAAGGTTTCATGACAGCTTACTGTTGGATGGGTTTTTTTAATGGACATCAACTAGCTAAGCTTCAAAGGTACATTTTGCATGGTCCAAGCCCCACAACCATTGCCATGACCGATGGAACAACAGAAAAGCTGGTACTTAATATTTGAAGCAATTAATAATATACACAAATGAAATATCCAGAAGTCACCAGATCCTATTTTATCTTGGAAGCTAAGTAGGATCAGCTGTAGTTAGTACTTGGATGTGGGACCACCAATGAATACCAGGTGTTAAAAGCTTTATTTCAGAGGAAGGAATTGGCAAAACCATCTCTGAGGAGGTGCCTTAGGAAACCCTATGAAATTCATGGGGTCACCATAAGTCAACAGATGACTTGAAGGCACATACATGCACACACCCCAGAAAGCAATATATTTTAGTATAATACCATACAGTACAACTATACAACTTGCTGCGCACACAGTATGGCAATCTAGCATTCCCTCTGGTTACCAGTGTTATGACTCGTCTGTGCCCTATTCATGTGAGATTGCATTGAATCTATACAGGTCTATTTCTACTTTTTATTGATGTATTAATGGACAGTGATAACAAGATAGATATGTAAAATGTTTTTGTTATAATTAGGAGGGTTCTAAAGCAGAAACATTTCTTTTGAAGTAATTACAAAATAATGTTCCTCACTTTTAAAGTTATCTAATTATAGTTTACCTACACATATATTTATTGTGAACATCTGCTTGCAGTAACCATTTCAAGTAGGACGCAGTAACAAAGGCTACTACCCTAAAGACATTTATTTGAAGTAAGATCATTGCTTCCAAGTAAATATTTATAAGTCTGAAGTTCTCAACTCTTTGTATGACTCTCATTAAAATAAGATACAGTTCTATTATATATTAAGGCTATGATCATCAAGGCTGTGGTCATTGAAAAGGTAGAAAAAAATACAAATACTTAGGCAATATACTATTAAAGTATTAAATAATACTTAATTAAAATATATCCATCCCAGTTTATTGTATTTTAACAAAGAGCCTTTATACAAAATAATAATTTTAAAAAATCACTACAGTGTAAATTTTTGCAAATTAACCTTTCAAAGTAGAATTATTTTCGGTACCCCTTTTAGACTTTATAGCATGCATGTGAACATTTTGATGCTTTAAATGATACATACTTCTCTGCATCAGACATTTAATTAAAATATTAAAACAATAAATTGAGTATTGCTGCGGGAGTTTATCTGTAATTGTGTCATCAGTGTGTTTTTTGTGTTTTGTTTTGTTTTGTTTCTTGTTTTTTTATGGTTTGTGTGTTTTTTTAAATCTGGGCTATAATCCTATCTGAAATTAAATCCCATTTGGTCTGGGACCTCTAAGTAAGCATGCATAGGATTTCATTTAAAAACAAAATACTAGTTTTTCAAAAGGAAGAACATATGTAATTTAATTGTTCATAAATCTTATTGAGTTAATTTTCTAGATGGGTATGGAACATTAATAACTGTAACAGCATGTGTTAAGATCATTCAGATAATATGCCCAATTCTACTTATCCTGAACTTGATGGCAAAACATCAGAAAGAAAAAAAGTATGAACACTGGTGGTCAAACAGCTGATAGACTTATCTAACATAAACCAAGTTTATTGCTCTATAGTCAACTGTTTGAGCAAGATCAGATAATGATGTGTGTAATTTATACTCTTTCAATAAACTGGCAAATTTGATAAATTTTTAGTTATTAAAGAATTTGCATTTTGATAATTTTATCTTAAACGTCTTGGCAGTAACTGATTACCTTATCTGTTCTGACCAAATTGTTAAAAATAATGTTCCTTAAATCCACTGTAAATGAGAACCAAAAATCTTAATGATATTTAGCTAAACATTTGATAACCAGTAGTTTCCAGGAAGTAGGAGACAAGTTTATCAGGAAGTTAGTCCCGCTGATTTAAGCTAAACTTAACAACCATTAAATACATTTGAGCTTGTAGTCTTAGGCCAGGGTCCAAGACTATCTATATCTGCTCAGACAAGCTTTGGTTTCTTAAACAGCAGCTTTTCCCCACCCTTTCACCATGCATAGCAACACCTCTCTTGGAAAACAGGGAAAACTTGGGCAAGCCATATGTCTGTATGATGTGGTTTAGGTCTGCTGCTTGAAGATACAGCCAACATCTCAACTAGAAAGCTCAAGCCTTTGGAGTAATTGAAGTGATTATTTAGATTCCATCTTTAATCCTTTCTGGTGCCCTTTATTATGTTGACATATTTGCTGTTTTCTAATCAATGTATAGCAAGCACTTCTTACCTGAGATAGACCCAGAAGTTCTCAAAGGAGGGAGAGTTCAGTTTGTGGTAAGATGTTTTTCTTACAACTTTTTTTAAAAAAATCTTGAATGAATTATTAACACTACAATTCTTTAAATGTTAAGCAGGAATATGCTTCACTGAACAAAGTATGATGAATGCCTGAGTAAATATATATGAAGATCTCACTATACATAGTTTTGAACCCCATATGGGATAGTTGTGTGGATTTTTAAATTCCATATCTTTACAACTGCATAAAAACAAATCTCTGTACATTCATAAGACACAGGCTACTGGAATGTATTGTCCTAAATTGTGGCTTATTCTGCTTGTAATTGTATGCCTTCAAGTCATTTCTGATATATGGCAACCCTAAAGTGAACCTGTCATGAGATTTTCTGGGGCTGAGAGAGTGGGACTTAACCAAGGTTACCCAGTGGGTTTGGAAATTGAACCCTGAATTCCAGAGCCGATAGTTCAAACCACTACAATACACTGGCTCTCATTCCTCTACTTGTGTAACTTTCTACTTCAGTTTGGTGTGTATGAACACTCCTGTTTCCATTAATAGCCATGTTGGTTATATGGCTAATGGGAGAAATGTACAGATCCAAAACAAAAAGACAGCAGGACAATGGTTGTTTCTAGTGTGTGTCTGTGTGTGTTTTAAAAAAACTTAATGAATCAGAGAAGTTTTCTTGTGCTCATCTATCATAGCAAAAAGAAAAAACCTTCAGAAATATTTCATGCAGCAGCTTCCCAAAAAGAGAACAAAAAAGCACTGGCATCCAACCCAAATCCCATATTGAGAACTGCTACTCTGTGCATCTTTTTTGTTTGAGGTCTTTTTCTTTCGTAGTAGTATTTGACCCCTTGTTTTAGTATGAACCATATGGACCCCCAAAATGGAAAAGCAATCATTGCAAAAACCCAAGAGGTGGCAAATCTAAGATGATGAATGCAAGGCAAGGATCGGGGGTGGGGAGTAATGCTTATCCCAATTGTTATAAGTGGAGACATAAGGCTATAGAGAACAAACAAATCACTTCCTTTATAATTCTAGATTTTATGCAGTGGCTGTACACACAAAAGTTGAGAAAGAGAGAGAGGGAGGGAGGGAGGGAGGGAGGGAGATTTAAAGAGGTGCTCTACACTTCCCACTAGGTTCTTGGATAGTCAGTTCCCTGGACAGTCAATTCCTTTGTCCTGTTTATAGATGCCTTCTTGCCTATTTCTATGTCCTATCAAGTGGTCAGCAGAACTGCAGTGGAACAACAAAATATGACTTTAAGGTTGCCATCTGGAGCTCACTGCATGTCATTCGGTTTAATAAAGAGAGAGGATACATTATTCATTCACAATGTGTTATGGTTTTGGTAGGGGAGAAATTGCAGATGTAAAACTTCTGGCAGTTCCAAAATATTAGCATTCTAAAATATTTTTCTCCCTGCAGTGTTACTTTCTCCAGTCTTGTATATTCAGAGCAGCTGAAGAAGCTGGAAGCTGGAACAACATTAATTATATTTTGTTAGTCAGTCTAATAAATACATATGCTTAAGTGATTAACAGTATCCTTTTAGGATCCAGAACATACTTGTCTGAAGTGCCGTTTGATACTTTAAAAGTCCCCTCCATCCTTTTGTCCCTCGGATATATTCAAAACACTACTGTTTATGCTAGCTAGAGAAACTCCTTTCATTCCACATAATGTTATAGCTTTAGAGAAAAATTAAGCTAAAAGGAGATATCACTATATAAAGGTTATTGGTATTATCACTTTGCTGATTATCAGGCAAAAATATTTTATTTTCCTTGTGCCAAAATGTTTATTTAAAGGAAACCAAGAGAATATATAAAATAATTACTTTTGGGGCATTTAAAAATTGATGGTTAATTGACTGATTGATTGGTATTGATTGATTGTTGATGTTGCTGTCATCATTGTTCTTCTGTATTAACATTTTAATTTTACGTCTCTGGTATATTTTGATGCCTAAACAGCAGTATACTGTATAAATCCTCTAAAATTCAGTTAATAAATAACATAATGCTTCAACATGCAATACCAGAGGAATTGATCGATTAAAACATTCTAATTCATTAATAAGGTACCCCTCCCTGATTGATCAGCAGATTTCAAAGAATTTACATATTTTACCAAATCTGCCAGCAATAGGCTTTCTGAGTGGGAAAGAAAATAGAATGATACGTACTGCAATACAAGCATCTGCCCTTTAAAACTTGACTTTGCTTCCTTGCACCTGAATTGTCCGTGTTCCATAATGTGAATGTTAAGCACTGGATTTCTAAATTCATCATTTAAACTCATAGGCCTAAATCCAACATAATACCAGAAGTAGCATTGAGATTTTCAGCTTTGTGGCCTTCTTCTGGGGTTGAAAACATGTCCCAAAGACTTTTCCAGATCCCTGGAGCAGATTTTTGATGTTTTTTTTATGGTGTGCAGGAGCTTCAAGAGTATTAGGATCTTTCACTCACAGAAGCTATCTCAGTGTAGAAAATGGCAGCATTGTTACCATACACTCTACTTATCCCAGTTTGGTAGGATAGATGATGAACCCAGCTGTCTCTCTGTATGTATGTATGTATGTATGTGCACATTCATGTGCATGCATACAAGTGAGTGTGTATGCATGTCCTAAATAAAATCTAGGTTTCCCTTCAGAGCAGGTACTCCAAAGGTGGCTTACAACCATTTAAAATTATAACATTACAATTTCAGCAATATGATTTAAAACACAATTTTAAACTGTCAGATATTTCAAAACCCAATCCACTGCACCCTGAGTTCATGCCAACACAAAAAAAAGTTTTAAAATCCAGTCAACAAATTATCTCCATTAAAAGTACTTTGAAACAGACAAGTCTTCTTAGCTCTTTTAAAAGCTAAAAATGATAGGGCCAATCGTACATCGCATGGGATGTTTTACAACTTATGAGCCACTAATAGAAAGGCCCTTTCTCTAGTATCTGCCATTATGAATGTTTTAATAACTGCCCAGAAATCATTAAATGGTATTTAAGACACAAATAGGTACATGTACTCACCTGACCACACTGATGTTTGTTTGCGAAATTATTGCTATAATGAATAAGCAATCTGGCTGTACAGTACTCAGATGTACCAATTGTTATTGCTATAGCCCACATTGAAGAAGAAGATAACAGACCAATAGAGATCCATGGCTAGAATGACTAGAAATCCAAATGATTTTCTTGTGCACACCTACAAAATTGCTCCAAGACATTTCTTAAGGGCCTATTTCACACAGCCAAGCATGTCCACCATATATATATTGTATTTTATAAATTTAGGCCTGATTTCTTCAAAACTTCAGATCAGTGCTTCTCAGGGTATTTGATGTGGGGGATCAGCAATTTTTTTGTGTATCATGATTGATACACCGGGGGGGGGGGTCTTTCCTAGAAATTCACAGCATACCTGCAACTGATGGCTTGGAAACCAGCACTGGTCCAGAAACTTCAAGTAGCACTGGTCCAGATGGCTTCCAACAGAATGAAACTACAGTATAAACTGCAATTTTTAAAAAAATCAGAATAATAGAATCTGTTCAAATGACCTCTCAGCAGCCATAGAATGTGTGGAAGAAGTAGGTTTTTATACCCTCTCCAAGTGGTCACAAGACCAGATCAACGTTGTACATGAACTAGAAGTATATTTGGTAGCATCAGGACAAAACAAATGAGGGTTCATAGCTAAAAGTGATCTCTGAAATGTATGGCTTCTATTTTGTGAAAGCCTTTTGAAGTAAGAACAAGTCCTTCCAGTTGGTTTCAGATGCTGGTTGGCAAACAGAGCCCTTTCCTACAAAACATGTTTCCAAATGTACACCTTTTCTAAGAGATGGACAGCAACTTCCTATATGATTTTTAAGGCAAAAGCTTTGAAGTAATGTTAGAAATTACATAATTGCTTGTTACTATTTATTTCTGGGGAATGAAGACTTCATGAAGTCATGAAACAAGTAGAAGGAAAGTTGTTTTATATATGTAAGAAGTAATACTTTCTAGTTATTTTCAAATTTTAACTATTTGAGGGCATTTTTAGAGGCCTACTGACAGGGATTGTTCAGATTCTATGCTATTATCCATTCTAAGAGTTTACTTGTCAAGAAAAATAGTGCAAAATATTGAAGTAAGCAACATAAATTACGTTTCCTGGCATTGTAACAGAAACAGTTTACTCTTCAAGCACTGTAATGAGTAAGAAAAACAAATTACTTTTTAAATGTAACTTTTCTTCTTTGATTGAAACTTTTGAATATGTGAGAAGCCCACACAGAGCACACTCCATAATCAAGCCAACAGCAAGATCCCTTTCCACAAAAAAAGAAAGCCTCTATAGAAGATGACTTGGATAAGTTAACAATAACATCTAATGGTTGCCTTAATGGTCACAACTGTCACATTAGACACAATAGTGATCTGAAGTCTGATTAAATAATTGAGAAATATCTATTTAACTTGTGTCCAGGTCTGGTTTCCAGCAGTGTGATCTAAATGTGTTTAACTTTCTTTCCATTGCACCAACTGATTGCACTCAGAATATTAATATAGATAACAACACTGTAAATAGTAGTACACATTCAAATTATTATTTAATGTATAATTTTTACATGTTATGAGCATTGCATTCACAAACAACACTTTCAACCTCAGCAAAAGCAAACTGGAAGGTGCATGCCAGTCTCCAAGCCTGTGATCATTTCCTGCAAATAAATTTGAACATAAGAAATAATCTTACTTTTTCTTACTTAAACGTAAATTGTGTACATTTAAGATATGAGCATTTGCAATATATTCAGAGTAAGAGAATATGTTAAGATTTTTCCTTAGATATGTGCATTTTATGAAGCCAATGAATTAGTTTCAATATTTATTGGTTCTCTCTTTTAAATATAAATTCATACATGAAAGAAAATTTTCTGTATTATGTTCTTTGAAATTCATCAATGTTGTATTTTAATATAATTATCTTATGCAGACTATCAGGAGGGTTGGTTAGGTAGCAAAGATGAAATTACTTAGTGGATGATTGTTGGATAGAATTGATACTTGCTCTGGGTTAAGGACAAATAGGGCAAGAAATAATCAAATATAGCATTTCTGGCATCCATCTCTGACTTTAAATTATAGACTGCTCAGTAAATGATCTTAAGCTGTTTAAGGTTTCATCAGTTGTCTGCAAGATTTATTTTCTTCAAAATTACTGTACTAAAATGTTGTCTTTTATTGCTGCACTGATTCTGATCACAAACCACAATTTTAAGATCGACTCCTATTTACAAAAATGCTTTGACATAGTGCATTTGTTCAGACTGGGCAGCAATAAAGGATTGTGGGATCATTCTGAAGAAGATTGTTTGACAGAGCCGGCTTGTTTGTTTGAGAGTAATGTGAGCCGCATTCAGAAAATGTCATATTTTGTTTCTTGATTGTGTACATTCTCTCTCACTGCTTCCAGACAAGTCCTGTAAAGAGAGAAGACACAGATTTAGAGCTTGTTTCCGTGACCAGCACAAGTACTTTTACTCAGAACAGAGAAAAAAATAATCAGCCACACAGACACTCTGCAGGATCTTCAAGTAAGTTGTGCTTTCCTTTTAATAATCAGTTAAATAAATCTCAAATCACCTGATTGGTTTCAATATCACAGTACATTCTTACTAGGACATTAATGGCTAAGCTTCTACTTAGGTTCTTCTCTTACTTGAGAGGTTATTTTCCTTGAATATGAATTGTGTGTAGAGATTTATAAAACTGTGTGTGTGCAAGCGTGTGCACACATGCCCACATGCACACACACATATGATGGGAAAAGACATAAAATGTGTATCTATGTCCCTCCGTCCATCTGTCTGTCTGTGTATCTGTTTGTCTGTCTCTTGCTCACTCATTCTCTTTCTGCATTCACATATCTGTGTGTGTTCAGAGGAGGGCATTTTTGTATTATACACTCTGTCAGGTGCAAAAGTGAAGCTATCCACATTTTGTTTAATTAAAACAGCTAATTTAATTATTCATTGCTGTAGCCATACTGAATCCTTAGAGATTTCATATTCTAAAGAGAAGTATTTGTCCAGTTTTTAGGCTCCACTGCTAAAACAGCTCGCTCATTGATAGCTTTCACTGAAATTAACAGAAAGGGATCAGGGTTTTTGTTTGTTTGTTAGTAGTCTAGGTACTAAGACTTCAAAGTGAGAACTTTCTGAATTTGCTTGGTTAGCCCATAAATATTAATCAATAATGACCTGAACTTCTTGGGGGTTGGGGTGATTGAATCTAATTGTGAACAGTTAGTTATACATGGTTAATCCATATGTTTATGTTCTAATACTAAGACCTGCTGTGGCAATACCTAAGTGATGGCAAAGAATGTAAGTTCTGCTTTCATAGGACTGAATCCTGTTTCAAATCCCAACCAGAGTACACTCATTAAATCACATGGATATATGTAACTCTTGACTCACCATTCAACAGTTGATTCAGTAGACCTATTCTAATTGAGACTCCTGGTAGATTTAGACCATAGAAATGTTATTGGTGGAAAAATATATCAACACAAACGTTTAAAATCAAGGTGTATGTTGAATATAAAAACCAAGGAACCTTTATTCAGAAGGTTTCCTTTTAAGGGGGAAAATGTTTGGGAAGAACAAAGCTGAAAATAAATAGTTTACTAGAAAAAGGAATTACAGAATTAATAACAACTAGAAGGAAAAAAGGTGTTACTTAATAATAGTTTGAATAATAATTACAGCTAAATATATTGTTTATATTACTATGTTCATTTCTATTTTTTTCTGCCTAATTTTAGTAGGAGTTTTTCTGTTCTGTTATAATTTTAGCAATTGGTTTATCATCTGTGTTCCAAATAGCTATTTTCCATGCACCAAAGAGCTTAGTGCCACCAGTCAACTCTGTTAACTTTTACTTTGGACCAAATTTTACTCCTTTAATTAAACTCCATTTCAAAAGAGTTTTGCTATGTACCATTGGGAGTTGTGCAAAAAAGCAATGTCAAATTTCTCTTTTCCTGTCCTTTCCTTTCCTTTTCTGGATCCAGGCTATTGGCAAAGGCTTGAGATGATTGAGACTGTAGTCATGTGCATACTGCCTGGAAAAACTCCATTAAACAGACTTATTTCTGAGTAAACCTACCTAGGATATTTTAGCATAAAAAAGTCATTTTCCAGAACACTTTTCCCCCATATCAACAGTTGCTATGATGATGTTAATAGTTTCCTATAAATACTTTTAATAATTTCAAATATGAAATAATTGCAGTGCTAAATTACTCTGATTGCAAATATCATCCATATATACCCATTAAATTAGAATATATACATAGAAATCCCTTGAGTTCCAATTCTTTTATTTATTTATTTATTTATTTATTTTCTTATTTTAATGGTAAATAGAGAATATTAAGTAGTTGATTCCCTCTAACCAAAATACTCTTTCACCTCCTGCCTCACTAGTGAAAAGTATCTGCTCCAAATTTTGTATATGTGCATTAATACATTTTCAGATGTTGATCATAGCTTTGCTTTGAGGAAACTTTGGCAAAACTTTCAATAACTTTATCACTATATCCATTATTTATTTATTTTAGTTATTTATTTATGTTATTTATACCCCGCCCTTCAGCCCTAATGGCTCTCAGGGCAGCTTACAATTATTATTATATTTTGTTTAAATTGTTAAAACTTTACATAGAACTTTTAGAATAAAGAATTTCAGTAAGGAATGAAGAAACAATATTTGGGGATAAAATAGCTTTAACAGCTACTTCATCCCAAGCCTAGTAAACTCAGTTTATTTCAGATGTATCACACTATATATATGTGTTTAAATTATTAAAACTTGTGTATACAACATACAGGATAAAGAATTTCAGTAGGGAGTAAATAAATGATATTTGGGGGAAATAGCTGTAACAATTACTTCAGTCCAAAAATAGTCAACTCATTTTATTTCATAAAATTTCAAATGGATATAAACAATTTTGCTGAGAGGGATTTATTCTGGTTACTCTTTGTTTATAACATTGCTTTTCCCCCTGTCTGTGCTATTGGGTAATACAATATGCTAAGAGCTTTGATATAAATAATAAATTAAGTCATGCAGTGCTTTATATGCTCATGAAAAGTCTATGACGCCTTAGCAAACTTCTTGCATGTCCAACTAACTGATTTGCAAAGTCTTCTCTCCCCCACCCCACCTCTTGGTCTCTCTCTTTGTTAAAAAATTTCCAGGTATTTCCTATGTGGCATTACTTATAAAAACAGAATATATGTCAACTTTGACATCTGTTAAGGAACAGGAGATTTAGTCAAAAGGCAGCGAGAGACCAGAACAAATGATTAACAAAGAAAACAGATTTAAAAGCAAAGAATTTACTGCTTGGAAAAATGAGCATTCATTTCCAGTTTTAAGAAGTCGTTTCAGCAGATGGTGAATTCAGTAATTGTTTTGTGTATGCAAGCACCTGAAAGAATATTTATAACATTTTGTATAACTGGAAAGAAAAGCAACCTACAGTTAGTTGAATGACTTGCAAAAGCCTTTTTCAGTAGGCTTCACACAGTTTAATATCCTAGTATTATATTCCAGTACAATTTTATACTCCAGTATTAAGCACACAAGCTGGAAGTTAATCCTTCTAATTCCAGTGTGACTCAACATTCATACAGATTGCCAGAGTGTTAGAAATTGCTAAGATCTGGAAGAATTCCAGGCCAAATGAAATCTAGAAGCTTGGTCTGTTTGGAAGGATTTCTAGAAACAGAAATAGAATATTGTACAAGAGCTCAGGAAGTAGCATATAGTGCAGACCTAGAGCAGCATGAGAACATGAAGCCACCTACCTTCTATGGTTCAGGCCTTTGATATATCAATCAAGGAACATTGCTACTGAACTATCAAGATTCTACAAGGTTATCCTGATACTTCACTAGATCCTCCATAAGAGGCCCAGAAACCTCAGTTGCAGTGAGAAGTTAGTGGGGTCACTGATCCCTTCAAATCACTGCCAGAGAGGCTCACCATGAGGGGCCATATTTACTATCCATATTTACTATTTCTAGAATGAACTGAGTACATTCTGCTTCAGTTCTAGAAATTATGGCAGAAGTGAATTGCACACAGAATGAGGCAGAATGAGACTAAGGGCCCGAACAGACAGGCCAAAATGAAGCTGCTTCAGGTCACTTTGGAGGTATGCTGTTTAAATGACACACGCATCTTAAGAGACCAGAAGCTGCACCAAAGCTGTGCTCCAGTCTTTAGGACTGGAGCGTGGCTTTGGCGCAGCTTCCAGCCTCTTAGGACACATGCATCATTTAAACAGCATACCTCCAAAGTGACCCGAAACAGCTTTATTTTGGCCTGTCTGTTTGGGGCCTAACTTGGAAGAAGCAGTTCTCTATTTCTTTTATTTCATCATTGTTTTTATTAAGAGGTTTTCTTTTCATCGTAGTGTTACTGATTTAATATATAAAGAAAAATGGTTT
This sequence comes from Sceloporus undulatus, assembly GCF_019175285.1. Classification (NCBI taxonomy): domain Eukaryota; kingdom Metazoa; phylum Chordata; class Lepidosauria; order Squamata; family Phrynosomatidae; genus Sceloporus; species Sceloporus undulatus. The sequence continues at coordinate 49,027,839 of NC_056526.1, read as the reverse complement.
CTTTGTATAATTTGTGGCTAATATGACAAGACATGAGTCTGAAAAGAATGGTGCTTGGTAAAGCCGTATAAGACATGGGGCTTTAGCAACTTTGCAAAGGAATGTTAGCCCATTGGTAAAAAGAAGAAAGGGAGAACTCTGCTCTCTTCTGCTTCCCTTTGTCTCCTCCTAACAAATTCATTGCAGCTGGAGGTCTTGCATGAACAATTTTCAGCAAAACATAGGGATGTGAAGATTGTAGGCAGATTTTGGCCCAGAACTTTGGTGCTGCAAACCTTCTAAAATGGATAGGGGATATTCAAAAATAGGGCTCTGTCCTGGCAAAATTCCTGTACTTTTCATTGAGCTTCCATGGCCCTCCCGGGTTGATTCTTCCCAGAGTCTTTCCATTTCCTATTCCAATGGTACATCAGAGAAAGGACAAGGATTACTAGAAGTCATTTTTCTACTGGCAACCATTTTACATTTGGGGTGCCTAATAGACTCTTCTAACTGGCAGTAAGAATAAGGTAAAGATTCCAGGAAGTAGTAACTACTGATCCATTCTCTTTATCATCAAGTAGAAACTTCTAAAAGTATAACACAATGAGAATTTCCAACAACCTAAATAACATTGTTGAGGTATGAAAAGGCAATACTGTATATGCTTGACTAACACAGTTCTTTCTAGAGCTTTGGAGCTACAAGCTCTTGATGTAAATTTTAATAACAGAAGCTTCTTTGTTGCAAGTAAAGCTTGTGAAGTTAAAAGGCTAGCTCATGAGTGCCTGGCATACACACACACACACACACACACACACACTATATTCATAGTGCTAGTAAACAGAAATAAATGTTTTGATACTGTTTTAACCAAAGAAAGGTTGCATTTTGAAAAGTAACTCCATATCCTGTTTTCTGCTCAGATTCTCTTTCAGTCCTAAACAAAGCCCTGGATGTAACCCAGCTGGATTTTCTTCTCTGCAAACCATATTAGAAAGAGTGAGATTTGGGAGCACAGTGGTGCTCTTTCTCATCTCCCATTCCTTTCAGTTACATTTTTCCCAATGAGATGCTTGAGATGGGTTGCAATATGTGGCTCAGGTTTAAGTGGTTATCTTGTTGCATGTTACATTGAATCTTCCAAAGCAGATCTGCCAAGCCACTTTAGAATAATACTTTTTGATAAATCAAAACAACTCTAAATATTTCCAGAGGCAGAAATAGTGAGTAGGAAGCAAGAAAGAAAAGAAAATGGACTTCATAAAGAGAGACAAAGAAACAATTCATGCCCTTACAACATTTAGAATAGCAGCAACCTGTAATGATAAATATTGGATCAAGGATGTCATACAGAAACAATAGCCTGGAGCTCTTTTTTTAGCCTAAACACAAAAGAAGGATTGAATCTTCCACACAAAAACAGCAGCTTCAACAACCCTAAGCTGTTCCTCCTTCCTTTTTTTGTTGCTTCTTTTTTCTTTAACAACGTTTTCCAGCCTTAAAGCTATTCCTTTAGTTAAGGAAACAGACAAACTCAATAATGTTGTTTTCTCACTTGGCTTAATTAGAAACCTCACCAAAGACATAACTGAATTAGCAACAGTGTTGCTCTTAGATGGAGTTTGTTATCTGGTTCTTATGATTTCAATGAAAGGAGTTCACTGTAAGTACAGAATTATTTCCGATTAACCAAACAGCATAACTTTGTGCTACCTAACTAAAAAAAACATTCAGTAATCTAAAGTAATCTGAATATTTTCCCATTAATGCTGAGTTTGCCCAAAAGGTAGCAATACGAATCCTCAGATGGGCACATGGATTTGTTTCTTTCCTTGAGATTATGGTTGTAATCTTAATCACAACTTCATGTAATGAGTTTAGAAATTAGATTTCTCTAAATGGCTTGAGTGTTGGACTGCGACTCTGGAGACCAGGGTTCAAATCCCAGCTCAGTTATATAAACCCACTGGGTGACCTTGGGCAAATCAGAGTGACTCAGACTCAGAGGATTGCAGAGGCAAACTCCCTCTGAAGAAACTTGCCAAGTAAACCCCATGATGGATTCACCTTAGGGTCACCATAAGTTGGAAATGACTTGAAGGAAAGCAACAACAAAAACAACAAAGTTAGGGAAATAGCTTATATACTTTACAGACATAAATATAGTTTATCTCAGGGTTGAGGAAGGTGTGGCCATCAAGATGTTGCAGGACCACAACTCCCATCAGTCCTAACCAGCATATCCACCACTGGAAGGCCATAAATTGACCATTGAGTTAATTACATGTTCACAGTGTTAATCTCATTTTAATTTGGGACCATAGCATGTAGGGGGGAAACGTTTTACTCTTCCACCCGCACATGCACACACACACATACACTAAAATGGGACTGCTCAAAAGAAGATGTATTTGTTTTGATATATTTGGAGGACTCCCTAGGTATGCAGAATATATATGCAGGTTTTAAAATTAAGAAAACTCCTATGCATTTTGCAGCCCTTAGTGAATCCACAGCCCAAAGAATGAAGATTGCATAGAGAAAACAACGTTCTAGAGCATACATGGGAAATACTGACTTCTGAATCATATATCACACTGACGAACTGGCAAAACCATCTCTGAGTATTCCTTGCCTACGAAAAACCCTATGAAATTCATGGGATCACCATAAATCAACAGGCAACTTTAAGATATGCGCACACACACATACACACACGTCATTTCATCCAGCCCAGCTCCTCCCCTGTCTCTCTTGCTATCTCTCCTCTGCCAGAGCAAACAAGATGCTAGAATTCTCTTTCCTGAGCAGGTAGGATGGTGACTGTGAAGTGCAGAAAGAGAACAAGAGAAACCACTATTGACTTGGACAACAAAAACTAGTTTGAGGCAGGCAGGTACATGCAGAAGCTTGAGTGTTGCTAACTACTGCATTCTATGGCCAGGCCTCTAAGTTAATCCATGCACCCGAATGTCTCCTTTTTTCCCCTTGTTTTGCTTGATGTAGCCACATCTCTCTGTCGTCCTTTATCCCCCCAATCCTTCCTTCCTGGTCATGTCTGTCTTCTAGAAAAAAATGAATGTGCACAGAAATGTATGAAAGGATATGGTGCCCAGGTGGAGAAAATCGATGGATGAGCACTAATAAGGGAATGATAAAATGATACAAAAGTGGATGGACTGACAAATTAGGAGTGAGAGAAAGACAGAAGACAGGATGCGGGATAGGTGATATCTGTGCTTGAGTGTAATGGGGGGGGGGTGGATGAATGTGTGAGTGAGAGAAATAATGGATAGATGAAGTGGTGGAGGAGGAGAAGGAGGAGGGGAAGGAGAGAAAGAAACTGAAGTGGCAGGGAGGAATATCCTGCTCACTTCTGCTTTTCCTCAGCTTTGCCTCTGCCTATCTCTTGTATGAAGCCTACAATCATACAACACCAAATCCTGAGGGAATGTGGTGCTCAATTGACTAAATGTCCCCCTCCACTGATGTAAAGTAATTCATTTTTTTTGTAGCACACATAGAATGGCCTGGTTCACATTAAACATGAAAGATAGGAACCCTATCTAAGTGTTTGCCTAAAGCTGCCAGAACCAAAAGTGAATAGTGAGGCAGAGGTATGTACAAAACATCCACCCTGCAAATACCCATGTGAGTTGCTCTTCAGACCATTGCATGTTCCATGTAGGCATACTGGGATTGCGTTTCCAGGTACAAGCTTGCCTCTGTACATTTTTTTTCTCCTCATGTGTTCAGGCAGACAACTAAATAAAGCTTGGGGGGGGGGGATGCTTTAGATGTTGTAAAAAAAACCTTTTGTATGTTTTTATGTCAACCATTTTTAGCTACGGTAGTTGATTTTAATTGTTTTTAATTTTTTATTGTAAAACTTTTTAAACCATTTTATCTGTGAGCCACCTTGAGTCCCTTTCTGAGAGAAAGGCAGCATAGAAATGAAATAAATAAAAATGATAGAGAGAGACAGAAAAAACATCTATCTATGCTATTAATTTTGGGTAGGTGGTCAGTCCCAGCTACATTAATACTCTGCATTTCTGCAGTGTTTTCTGTGTATAGCTCTCATGCTCATGTACGTTGGGGAGGAAAGGTATAAAGGAGCCAGACATTGGGTGGACAGTGTAAACCTAGCAATCAAGTCTGAGGTTGAGGGCAGTTGACCCATGGGATTTTGATGGGTTCTGGTAGGGTAGGAAGCAGGGGCGAAGAAATTAAGCCTGCTGAGAGCTTATGGTATTATAATTGAGAGATGGGTATTATAGTTGGATGGAACACATGCCTCAAGGTTAAAAAACAAAGCACTAGCTACTAGCCTTGATCCTGAAATCATTAACTTTATATAACATGGAATAGGAATTCCATGGAAAAGAGAGGAAGGGCATATGGCGTGTGTGTGTGAGTGTGTGTTATTTTAAAACATATTCAAATACTGTTTCTAAAAAATCTAAAAACAGGCATAGTCCTATGCAGACCCCAAACATTGCTATCAGGCTGTTTTCCCAGGCTGGCTGAAATCCGACTGGGATCATAACATTTAAAGGATAGAGAATACACTTCAACATTTTGTTGCAAAGTCCATGTTGTAGTTGTGCACATTCAAGTTGTTTCTTATTTATGACAAGTCTAAGGTGAACCTGAGGCTGAGAGTGTGTGATTTGTCCAAGGTCACCCAGTGGGTTTCCATGGCCGAGCAGGGATTCAAACTCTGGCCTCTAGAGTCAAGAATCCACTGTTCAAAGCACTCTGCCATGCTGGCTCCTGCAAAGTCTCAGAGATGCCATCTATTTCCAAGCAAATGCTCAGGTATTTTTAGTGCTCCCTCTTTCAGTGAATGTGTAACAAGCAGATGCTGTTTTTCTGATAAAGACTATCAGAGAGAACCTTCTTCCTAGCTCAGGGGCATTTAGAGGAGAGATGCACAACATTTCAGCTTTTAATTACATCAGATGCTGACTGGAGACCTACATGTGTTCCTAGTAGCTTCAGGAAAACAGTTATCTTGGGAGCAGGGTCACTGAGAATGGGAAAGGATTTCACCTCTCCCATCTCCCAGTGATTCTGAAAGCCAAGGAACTGCCTTCTCCTATGGACCAGCTAGGCTGCAGGAGAAAATGGATAGGATCCTTCTGGCTTTGGAGGCTATGAATAAGGAGCAGCCAACAGGCACAAATCATTCACCCCAGATTTTACAGTAATGGTTGTCTGGCTAATGAAAGGAAGGGTGGGGAAATCTGTATAGTTCCATTCAGGCAGCATTGAATTTAACTTGGTGGAAGTATGATGGAATGTTTGCATTTGAATTGCTAGATGCATTATGGCAAGTTGTGTGCAAAATGGTATGTTAACTGTTTACATGCAGTACTCCAGTACTAGATGGAGAAAGCAGTTTTCAAAAAGAGACTATTTTAAATTGTTCTCCTTGGCAGCACTCCCCATATAAACAAGCTGTTTGTGTAGAATGGCTTACAGACTAGGGAATTTTCAGTGGCTTTCATACAGTGGCTGTTTTGTGTGGATCAGGTTTTTAAGGCATACATAGAGGTCTGCAGTCCTCAGGTACTTCTATAAACTACTGTTGACAACTAAATATTTATAGTTACCTTTGAAGACTGAACATTTGAATAAAATTACAGATTTCTGTATCTAGGTTTACTTTTCCTATTTCTTATTCATTGAATTAAATGACAGCTAAAGAGAGGCATTTCACTGGGTGGATGTCTGACTAGCGCATGTTGGGCTGAGCAGTTAAAATAGTAACCAGTTGGATCTATAACTCATCTGTGATTTTCTTCATGTGGTTAAAAGATGTCAGAACCAATGAAAATGTCTTTCTGTGTCATTTGTTTAAAATTATTTTAAATGTACATGCATGAAATGTATTGTTCTGCAGATTGCAAAGAAATAATTGGATACATCAGGAAACAGTGATAACTTAAGTGTGTTGTATATGTGTCCATGCCCATATGTATAGACACATACTTTTCCCAGCTTTCTCACAATCACTGATGCTGAGCACTCTTTCTTGGAATTAGGTTCCATTGAAATTCCTTTTCTCTTTTCTCCTTGAATGATAGCATGTAGCCCTGGTGGCGCAGTGGTTAAATGCCTGTACTGCAGCCATTTACTCAAGACCACAAGGTTGCGAGTTCAAGACCAGCAAAAGGGCCCAAGCTCGACTCAGGCTTGCATCCTTCCGAGGTTGCTAAAATGAGTACCCAGACTGTTGGGGGCAAATTAGCTTACTTGCTAATTAGCTTACTTGCTGTTCACCGCTATGATCTTTGGAATAGCGGTATATAAATAAAACAAATTAATTAATTAATTAATGTAAATGTTAACAAATAATAGGTGCAATTTATGGAAATCCTTAGTGATGTGCTAAAAGTGTATATTTTAATTGGAGATATTCTGGTAAATAAAAGTAGTCAAAGAGCTTGCAGTTCTCATCATGCAATTTTTATCAGCCTTGAGATTTCTTCTTTCAAAAAAATGTGTTCAATATGATTTTCCAGCCAATGACTTTTTAAGTCAGCATTGTTTGCATTTAGACAAAAGAATGTGTGTGTGAGAGAGATTTCCATAAATTATCACAGAGATGAAAGCATCTTAATCAGTTAATGGCTTCCATGTATTTTTTATATTCTTCTAAAACCTTATCAATGAGGATTTAAGTAATGAAAGTAGACCATGCTGAGATGCTACTGCATTCCTGTTAAATGCAAAATCAATTGACTAGTCTTGAGGAGTGGCACTTTGATTTTGAAACTGGTATTAATTTCTGCTTGTGTAGAAAAGGATGCACCTGCACCTGAGAGATCACTTTTGGGACCCTCACATAAGGAGCGGATATCATTTCGAGATCATCCGGTTCAGCTCAGCGGTGGATGGGGAAGTGGCAAAAAGAAAGGAAAACCTTTGAAATAGTAGTTGGACTTGCAGCATTTAAAAAAATATGGAGATCTGTTTCTTTTCAGGAGGCCTGTGAGTTGCCCTCATTTTTGGATACCACAAATGCAAAGTTCCTAAGCAATTATATATGATGTATTTTACTCTGCCTATTTTTTTTCCTGCCTTTTCATTTCTTGGCAAAGAAGTTTTATAAATGTCAGAGTAATAACATTATTTGTACCTGTAATTTATTTGTGCAATATGATTTAAGATTCAATAGTACGTCTGTGATTATTAACCAAAAGAACAAATCTGGATGTGTACATACAATAATCATTTTTAATTTCATACTGGTCTGTGGATGAGACGGCCTAATCCATAGCTGACCTGAGATACTTTCACTAAACTCAGTTACTGCTCAGTACAAATCTTGATCACAAGAGGGGGAAGGATCAAAATTAAATTCTCCTGGATATTTTGGTTAGCATAGATTGGAATGTATCTCTGTTTAAAAAAATACAATGTGGAATGTTCACCTTTCTCCAAATATATTGATAATGTAAATAGGTTTTGTGTAAAAATGCTTGGAATTCTACTGAATTAGTTGCATAGCCAGATGGGCTTCAATGAGTGCATGTCCATAGCACATCAAATTCTGTAATGTGATATTAAGATGTGTTTCATAATGGTAAATTATGTTTATCACTTTGTAATCCTGTGACAGTCTCCTTACAGTCTGCTCCCCTCTTTTTCAGAATTAAAGGATGAATGTTAAACATTATGGAGTAATTTTGTTCTCACCTGTTGCTTCTCTGTGTCAATAAGAACCTACTATTTGCTGCCGCGTGTTAGGCTTACCACATCTGTGCCACTGGCATTAATGGTTATTTGAAATACATCAGTGCATACATGCCACCATTCTTGAAGTAGTGTTTTGTTAAGCATGGTACAAATTGCTGATGGGATCTGGGGAAACGGTTATTTGGTTTAAAATAATAAACCACTGTAATCTCAACCTACTATTGAACTTGAGATGTAAAACCTAAGAGAACCCAAAAATGTTGGTAAATAAAGTTTTTATCTATTTATATGTTGTGGTTGTGCTTGGAGCATGTTATACATTTCCTAACAGAGTAAAGTACCCATCATGTTGTCTACATTCATTAATGTCATATTAATATACATTGAAAATGTTTTCCTTCTTCCAAGCAAACTGTAGAGAAGGTCATAACAGTACAGATACTGAGGAATTTTATGACTGAATTTGTGATGTATAGAAAACTACATCATTGTCCTGTTATCTGATCACGATGCATAGAGATGCAGATGTTGTATTGCAATTTGCATTTTAATGTCTCATGCCATGATTCATTTTTTAAAAATGAAAATGCAGTTAAACAGATGGTCTCAGCTTTAACATCTATTTAGATAATCCTTAAATTTAAGAATCTGAACATCAATATCTTTCCATGTTCCCCTAGAAATAATTTCAATTGATAATCATTCTTGGAAAAGACCTGAGTTGATAGTCAAGTACTCCTGTTTTGATAAGTTCCAGAACTAGACTTTCTAGGATACATTCTGATATATGAACTATGTACAGTATCTGCTGGATGAGCACCAGTTCTACTCCAAGAAACTTCCAACTTCCAATGTAATATAGTACAGATTGAGTATCCCTTATCTGAAGGGCTTGGCACCAGTATTTTTCCTACTTTGGAATACTTGTATTTGCACAAACTGATGCTGGAGAGAGAGACAAGGTCTGTGCAATGACAAGAATCCAATCATAGCAATTGGCATGAATTCACATCTGCCATTTCATAAATTCTCGTGTCTCCCTCCAGCCTCACAAATACAGTACTTGGAACATTTTGCAATTCCAGATAAGGGATACTTAACCTGGAGTTACTATGTTAGACTTTAATTGTAAAGGCTAGGTTTAGATTTCCACTCAGCCACTAATCTTGCTGGATGACACTGAGCTATCTAGTCCAATCTATTTCACAAGGTTCATGTGAGGATAAAAGTAAGAACTGCCTTTGCTGCCTTGAACTCCTTGGATTAAAAAAAATCATAGGCTTCTATATTCAGCATAATCGAGCAAGAAGAAATAGTAGAAATGGTGGGTGCATGAAGGAGAGGTTGGCTATCAAATCTCTCTGTTAAATTTAGGCTAGAAGCTTAATCATTTTTATTTTAAAACTGAGTCTTATCTATCTATGCCTGGGGTTTTGCTTGAAAGTAAAGGTATTTGTCAACCGTGGAAGCTGGCTTTTGAATGTTAAGTGTGACTCAGTATACATGTTTTAAATCTGATTAGTTAATGTAGTGCCTGTGCATTATAGATATATGGAATGGCATTGATCTCCAGATTTAATTGAGTGCAGTCCAAACCAGATATTTAATTAAAATTGTAAAAGGGGTGAGGAGTCAGGAATCACAGTTTGAATCACTTCTGTATCCATATGTAAATGTCTCTTTCTTGTCAGTGGCTACAATAGGAATGTATGTTGAAGACCATGGTTAAGAATCAAGAATTTCAGCCCCTATTTAAGTTTCTAGTCTTCATAAGCAAAATCCTTAATGCATATTGAAACTGTGTATTACAGAAATGAGAACCAAACCAGAAAGTAGGTTTGCTGATGAAAGTGGAGAAATAGTTACTTTGCATTCCCCCCCCCCTTCACTAGACCTTGTCTCCAAAAGGGGATAATCCTTATTTGGTAGCTTGTAACTGAAAATTATAAGGAAGCATTATAAAAAGTAAATAACTCCTAATAAACTAATGGTAATGTTCTGTTAGGAAGGACTTTGCAGAACTGACCTAAAGTAAACAACTGAATCATGCTGTTTCGCTGCCATATTTTTTTTAATAACCCAGATTGCATGTGCAGGAATTAATAAGAAAACGCCATGGCTGCCATCCTTGCTATATGTATTTAGGAAAATAAGTTGTCAACCATTTATCCTGTTTTGTAATGCTTTTGCTATTGGTAAATGAGATGACTCTTCAATAATCTTGACTTTAAACATTTATTTATGTATTTGGTCCTTAAGCAGTTAGGCTGATGACAGAACACCATTAAACTATCATTTAAATTGGGGAGTAAAGAAATGAGGTTCCAAGGAAGTTGCCTGTTACTCTCATGCAATCTCTCAACCAAGTTGACTGGTGCATACCAGTGATTTGCTATAATGATGAAGAAGTGGGTCCTGAAAATCACAGCATAGGAAAGACAACATTGATTTCAGCAGCCTATATGTAAAACACAAAAATCCACAAATCATTTAATGCCCACGGGATACAAAAGGCTCTTCCCACCCTTGTCATCGAACTGACACCTTGCTTGCAAGATTAAATTTAGTACATCAGCTCTACTGTTGGTACTGTGAGGCAGAAGGCACTGCCTAATAATACAGAAAGTAAAGTGCTGGAAGCCTTGGGATTCGTTAGCTGATGAGAATCTCTCTGGTTTCTCTCCAGCCCCCTGAAATCAGTGGGATGTCATGGGCCTTAGATCCAGGTGACCATTTGCTTGCAGATCTCATGGTGAATCCAGTCTTCCATTATTTGGGGTATTTTGGTCAGATGATACTTTGAGTCCCAATTTAAGGGTGGCTTCAGCATGTGCTTTCAGACATTCTTCTAGAAAGTAACTTTCCAAGATGGTGGATTTCAATGAAGGATATAGTCATTTGCATGTCATCCTTCCCCCACAAAGAAATTTGAAGTGAACAGTGGAATCTCAAAATCAACCCCTTCCCTTTCACACTGCACCATTATAGTGCTATGATTCCGCCTTAACTGCCATGGCTGCATCCTATGGGATCCAGGGATTTACAGATTAGGGAGGAGCATTTAGAATTCTCTGCCAGGGCACTCCAGTACCTCTTCAAATTAGAAACCCCAGGATTCCTATAGGATGGAACCATGGTAGTTAAAGTGGAATAATAGCACTATAATGGTGCAGTGTGAATGGCCCCACAGTGTCAAAGGCTTTAAGCAGGTTGCACCAAGGATGCCAAACCAGGCTTCTTCTCTGTTAAATATCTTAAAAGTATAAGCAACCTGTTCCAATATATCTATACTAGGTAGAACTATGAGCTTTGTTAGGCCATATCAGAAGATCCGCATGCTGAATCCTTCACTGATTAATGCTGCAGATCAGTTTTTAATCCATGAGAACAAATACTCCCCTGGGATATGAGGAGAAGTTGAGATTTACAGATGTGTGTTACCAGGCTGTTGGTGTTCAAAAGGTACTACTGAGGTGGAGACTGACAAGAGAAAAGATGGCCCTTCAATCATAACCATTTGGACAGAAAAGCTGCTTTACCAAGTAAGACCATTTTAGCTCAGCGTTGTGCCCACTGTCTGGCAGGTGTTCTCCTGCCTTTCAGACTGGCGAAGCCAGGGAGCAAATCTGGATCCATGTGCATGAAGAGCAAACACTGCACTAAGCTATTGGGGAAGAGGCATCAATCTTGATGCAGTTAATTGAGTAATAACTTTTAACTGCCATGGCTCAGTGTGATGGAATTCCTCGATCTGTAGTTTTGTGAGCTATTTAGCCTTTCCTGTCAGAGAGATCTGGTGCTTCGCCAAACTACAAATCTCACAATTCCATTGCATGGAGCCAGGGAAAGTTAAAGTGGTGTTAAACTGCAGTTTATTTCTGCAATGTAGCAGCAGCATCTGTCTATAGATGCACTGCTGCTCTAGTCCAAACTGCACCCTCTGCAAGTTGAGTATGATGTTGGAAGAATCTTAACCCATGCATTTGTACCTCTCCTAAAAAAACACTGTTTTGGGGAGAGGGGAAATTCCCCTGGGGGCTGAAACATCATACTGACTAGCTGCTGTAGGTTGCCTGACTGTTGCAGGAAGGAGATGGAAAAGGGAGCAATGGCCTCCTTTGTATGGCGGAGGTAAGCCCCCCCCCCCAGCATTGTAAAGGAAGGGCAAGATCCATAGGTGCCCCAAGACACTTCATCACCTGGAGCAGGGCACCCAAGGGTGCTCTCAGGGATCCAAATCATAGTACTCCAAGCCGACCAGGGTATTAACACCTGAGGCAGAAAATCCCTCCAGTACCCTTCCCCATCCCTGGGGCTTAAAACACAAGATCAGCAAATATACAACAACTCAGAAGTTGCTCTTTTTGGATGAGGATCCACTGCCTTTTTCTCATCTCAAGGTAGCACCAGGCTTCAGGAAAGGTATATACAATTTTGGATCCATATGTTAAATACATAAAAGTCTGGGTATAGAGATCTCACAGCACCTTTGAGACTAACTGAAAGACAGAAGTTGGCAGCATGAGCTCATGCTGCCAACTTCTTCTAAAGACTAACACAGCTATATCTTTGAATTCTAATAAAAATCTGGGGCCATTGTGTGACAACTTTCACCAACCCAATGGTTGGGCAGCCGCTTGCAAATAAAACAGTCTTCTTATTGGGTGGGAGGTATCTTCATTTTCTGATGTGACTCTTGGCACTTTCTGAGTCTTCTGCCCAGCTGACAATCTCATTTTATTTTCCTGGTCTCCTAAGCCACTCATGGAGCCCTGACAGCTAAAGCGATATCCACCTGCTGTAAGCAGATTAAGTGCAGAGTCTGTAGAAGTCCCCTATGGGTCTTATTTACAGAGGGTACATACCGCTTTATCTGGCAAGGCTATTCTTCCTTTAATGGTTGCCAATACACACATACACCTCCGTATTTGCGGCTTTGATATTTGTGGATTTGATTATTCACTAATTTGATTAATATGTTCTCTCTAGTAATATCTAGGTCCTCCAGTGCGACTCTATGGTGAACTTTAACTAAAAGTTGCACTGAAAGACCTAAAGATCCCTAGAGAGAATATTCTACTAGGTATTTGTAGCTCCTCCAGTGGAGTTCTATGGTCAGTGTCTGTCGGGCGTTGAGCACAAAGTTGCACTGGAGGACCTAGAGGTTACGAGAGAGGTGTTCTCTCAGGTTAAAATATGGTGTTTTTGTTATTTGTGGTTTTTCCATATTCACGGGGGTCTTGTGCCCCTAACCCTAGCAACTATGGAGGGACAAATATGTGTGTGTGTGTGAGTGAGAGAGAGAGAGAAAATTTAGTAGGTGTTGCTTCATCCCTTTTCACATAGTAATTTCAATAAAAAGGAGCCCTGTCTTCTATTTCATCTGACAACTACACTTCTGAATGAAGGATAGCCTGCTACCTTGGAACAGGCAGAAAACAGAGCAAATGGAAAGCAAATGCTTGGCAAATCCCACCAGTTCAATGGGTCTACTTTAGTTGAGGCTACCTACAATATCATCCCAAATCCATACAACAGGGACACCTTTATTGGCCCAACCAAACAGCAACCAAGGTGTCAGTGAGCTTGAAGTCGCCTAGTGAGCTTTGTGGCTGAGTAGGGAACATGACCAAGATATCTCTTGAGTCTCAGTCCAACACCGTAACCACTACAACACACACTCTGACCATCAGTGGTTTGGATTCTATCCAAGAACCTAGGAATCCATGAGATATCATCAGCCTCTCATCACAACACCAGCCAATGACCTCCATTGGCACCACCTTTCTGTGGCAGTGAGATCCTGCACTCCTGTGAGGCAAGAGGTTGTGCTGATGGTATTGCTACTTCCCAAGTCATGCAGAATTTTTGCTACATTTTTGCAAGGCTAAATGTGCCCAATAAATAGGAGGCAGAAACCAAAACAAATCCCAAACAGAACTGATCATCACACAGGTCAACAAGGACCACACCAGATGCAGGGGTTACTGAACACCAGAAGAAATATAGGCTGTAGATCTTGTTATTTTTTCTCCCCTAGGCAACCAGCATAAGATACTATGAAGCTACTGGAAGGCCACCCACAATGAAAGAAATGAATAGAAGCAGATGACATAATAATAATAATAATAATAATAATAATCTGACCTTTTCACCATCAAGAACCCAGTTAACATCGGCTGTTGTTATGCCTTAGGGTTGCCCTATGTCCAAATGACTTGAAGGTATACAACAACAAATTTCAAAGTTGGCAGCAACTGATTTTATGCAAAAGACCAGAGTAGTGTGTGTCAATGTGTGCCCACTTCTATTCATAAATAATAACAATAATAATATTTATTTGTATCCCGCCTCTTCCTGTATTGGATCGAAATACAAATAATGGTGGGACTGCTAGTTGCACACACTCATGAAGACAGATCTGACCCATATGTATGGAGTGAGAAGTCTCACCATTGATCTCAAAGGGTTCAGGATCTAGGCATAAGAGATTTCCAGGGTGGGTCGCATTCATTTGCCTTGACCCAAAAACCACCTTGTTCAGAAATGGCATAAAAAGGCAATCTTTACATAAAGTCCTATTGACTCTGATGGTCCTGTCTCTCAAGTAAGAGGGGAAACCCTTTGCTACTCAAAGTGGTGGTCCACCAACTGGAGGGTCTCAGAAGCTTTCCAGGAAGAAACAGTAGTAGCCAGTAAGTGGGGTAGCATTGCTGGATATATGAGAAAGAAGATAGTCGGATCTAAAGACATAAAGACACCAGGCTTTAGGTGGAAATCTTGTTTTCCCAGGAGTTTGAGGTCGGAAGCCAAGGGCAGGAGGCCTGTTGAAATATTTGGAAGAAGCCTCAAAAGTCCATCTTTTCTTGAACAAAGAGGAATAAAGAAAAAAGCTAAAAATACTCCAATCTTCTCTTAGTCAGTGCTCCAAATGGAGGAACTTTTGGAATTCCTCCTGGGCAGAAGGTTGCTATGGAGGACAGGCCCTGGAAATGGAGGACCTCTGGTCACCCTGCTCACCAGGAAGGGGAGCAGTCTACAATATGTGTTTGAAAGCGTTTAGTATCCCCCTATCTGAACACCAGATTCTTTGGCCATGGGTGCATCCACACTGCAGAAATAATCCAGTTTGATACCACTTTAACTGCCCTGACTCAGTGCTAGGTAATTCTGGGAGCTGTAGTTTTGTGAGACATTTAGCCTTCTCTGTCAGAGAGAGCTCCAGGGCCACAATGAACTATAATTCTCATGATTCCCTAGCATTGAGCCAGGGCAGTTAAAGCTGTCTCAAACTGGATTATTTATGCAGTATAGATTGGCCCTGCCCCTAAGAACTGAAATTCCCATCCCTGGAAGGCCCACATATTTCCCTCCTTACGACTGGGGAAGCAAAGACTTTATTCTGATAGGCTTTTAAGAGCTAAAGAAATGGGCTTTTAAGAAAGTGTTGTACTATTTTTCGCTGATTTCTGTTTAAACTGCTCTTAAGCCTTTTTTTAGTGTAGGTTTTAAACTGGTTTCATATTGTGAACAGTTGACTTCTATTTTTTTAATGTTGATCTTTGTATGCCCTTAGGTAGATTGCACTTGTTTTAGATTGTAAGCCGCCTTGATTCAAAAAAATTGGGGGGGGGGGGGAGAGAGAGAGAAGGCGACTGTAAATAAAGTGGCCATGGAAGCCATGTAACTGGGTGACTTTGGGCAAGTCACACTCTCTCAGCCTCAGGGGGAAAAGGCAATGGCAAACCTCCTCTGAAAACCCTGGAGTAGGGTCCCCATAAATCGGAAACGGCTTGAAGACACACAACACAGCAACAACAAATCAAGTGAATAATCACGATGATAGGAGTAATGAAGTGACTATTTTGGAAATCCCGATGTAACGGCCTTCACTTGGGCTGCATCCACACTGGAGAACTAATCCGGTTTGGCACCGCTTTCACTGCCCTGGCTAAATGCTCTGGAATCCCGGGAAGTGTAGTTTGTGGTGGCACTCCCCAAACTTTGGGTTTTACCCTCGGCTATCCCAGGGTCAACTGGGGAGCCTGTCTTCTCTCTTTTCGGGGTGTCTTGTGCCAAGGTTTTTGGCAAGGGACTGGCCTAACACACTGCAGACATGAGACCGCTTGAACTGCCCTGGCTCAATGCGAGGGGAGTCTGGCAACAGTAGTTTTGTCAGGCATCTAGCCTTCTCTGTCTTTGGGTGCCACAACAAACTACAACTCCCAGGGTCCTCTAGCACTGAGCCAGGGCAGTTCAAGTAGTCTCCAACTGGATGATTTTTTTGGCAGGGTGTTTTAGAACATGGAGTCTGAAGCCCAAAACTAAAAAGGCTGCCAGAATGGCTTTTCAGCCAATATCACACTGCACAGTTAGAATGCTATTATTTTACTTTAACTACTATGTGGCTGTGGAATTCTGGGATTTGTAGTTTAGCGAGCCCTCAGGACTCTCTTGGCTGAGGATTCTAAGGGCTAATCCCAGGATGGCAGTAAAAGTGGAATAATGGAGCTATAGTATTTAACGGTATGAGAATCTCTTGGAGGGCACACATCTGGAGAGGAGGAATGGGTCTTTCTTTGCTGTTCCTTAGAAGCAGACCTTGGGCACCCCTTAGGTTTTGGGACGACAATTCCCATCATTCATCGCCAGCGAACTGGGTATTGTAGTCCTCCCTGCAAAAAAGCAACCTCTCTTCCTTGGAGCATTTGCTCTAAAGGCATTTCCCTCTGTTCTTTCTTGACGGTTGCATCAAGAGAAGATGCAGAGGTCTCCTATAAGAAGACAAAATATTATTTCAAATCTCTCTTTCCTTCTTTTTCCAAGGTGGTTTGGTCAAAGCGACCTCTCAGATCCTTACAGAAAAAGAAACCGCAAAAGCCTTTGAGGTCTCTTTCGTCTCTCTTTTGTGCCCTTTTTTTCCTTTCCTTCTTTTTTCTGGGGAAGGATGGAAGGAAAATAGCAGAGCAAGGAAAGGTAGGGAGAGAAACTCTAAGGAAAACGGGTCTCTCTCTTCTACATAAGAGACTGCAGAGGGTTTTGGAAGAAACTCCCTTTGGAGTTTTAATTGCACATTTTTAATTGTTGTGTTTTAAATCTATTGTTAGCCGCCTTGGGTCCCACTTTGGGAGAAAGGCGGGATAAAAATTAAATTAAAATAAATAAATAATAAAGAGGACTTTTTACATTTATTTATTTTATTTTTTTCCTTGGAAAAAGGAATCGCTTCAGAATAAGCCACTTGTCAGGAGCCGCTCCGATTTTGTGTTTTTTAACACAAGTCTTTAACACAAGTCTGGGCCTATTGCTGAGAAGCTCGCCTTTAGCCCTAACAAAAAAGAGAGAGAGAGAGAGAGAGAGAGAACTTGGGGAAGTTTCTTTTGGGGGACTACAACTCCCAAAATTACCCAGCCGGCCGAGCAAAGGCAAAAAAAAAAAAAAAAAAAAAAAAAAAAAAAAATCCCTTCTTCGGAACAAAGTTTGCCAAGAAAATCCTGGTTCGGTCATTGAAACCCATGGAGTGACTTTGAAGAAGTCACACTCTCTCAGCCTCAGTGGATGGCTGCTTTGAAGAAACTTGCCAAGAAAACCTAGCCATAGGGTTACCAGAGGTCGGAAAAGACTTGAAGGCTCACACAACAACAACAACAAGGGCCGACATTAGTCGGAAAGGACCTGAAGACACTACTATCCCTTCTACTCCTACTAGACGAACTAAAATGCTCCCGCAGCTACATCCCAGTCCTGAGTATGAGCTGGATTTTTCCTCCTTGGAGAAGGGATGGGATACGGGGAGATAGAGGAGAGTATAGGATAATTCTTGATTGATCGTTTTTAACTTTACGGATCAATTTTTTAAAAATAAAAAATTAAAATTTATTGATCGATTTGATCGATTTTATTTTTATCCGACCTTTCCCTCACAGCGCAAGTTAAAACAAAGTGCCATAAAAACAGTGATTCTAATGAAAAGATTACCTCTGCCGTCCCTTGTAAATCCATGGTGGGGAAAACATCTACCTTCCAAAACACACCACAGAAATAATCCAGTTTGAGACCGCTTTAACTGCCCTATCTCGATGCTAGAGAATTCTGGGAACTGTCGTTTTTGTTAGACATTTAGCCTCCTCTGTCAGAGAGCTCTGGTGCCACAATAAACTACAATTCCCAGGATTCCCTAACCCTGAGCCAGGGCAGTTAAAGCAGTCTCAAATTGGATTATTAATGCAGTGTGTTTTGGGCCCTATATGATGCAATATGCAAGAGGTTTGAATTCCAGTCCAGGGGACTCAGTCAGGCTACGTATTGCATAATTTGGGCTATGCAACATGCCCTAAATCTTTGGAGATATTGCTATGGGTTTCTACTGTTAGAATCAATGGAATTTTACCTATGCAACCATTCAACCATTTATTCAGGGGGTCTATTCCAGTAAGGAGGACCATTTGGATTTAGGCCAGGTTAGTGAAGCCCACCAATAATCCTAGCTAGCAAAGTCAATGTTGAAGAGTGCTGGGAGGTGCAGTCCAGCAACATCTGGAAACTCATTTGAACTATGCTGGGGAGCTTCCATAGAGATAAAGCTTGTCCTATGGAGAGCATATGGGCTGGAGAGAAGGAGCTTGGAAATGCCTCCCTGCCGCAGTGTAAGGTTTACCTGGGAGTAGGCCTCATTGACTTAAATGAATTTACTTCTCTGTCAATTTACTTACTGGATAAAATTTCTGCTGCCATTTTGTGCTCACTTGGCAGAAGGTAAGTGCCACTGAATATGGAGTAGATTTGTTGCTCTGACTTGAAGATGACAACAACAAATCCTTGGCCTATCCCAAGATTTCACTTCAGCAATGCCTTTTTAAAAAGCTGGCTAAGCAAACAGCCTAAATGCCTTGAAGGAACCAGATCTTTTCTGATCCAAGAAGTTAAGCACTGTCAGGTCTGGTTAATACATGGATGGGATTCCATCAAGGAATACTAGATACTAAGAGGTGGGGGAGGGAGAAGGAGATGTAGAGTAGAAGGTTAAAGGAAGGATGAGAAGAGGGATAGGAAAGGTAAGAGAAGGATAAAAGACTGGGAGGTGGGGAGAAAAGGAAGGATAAGCCTGAGAACACAAAGATGTGACAAGGCACATAAGATAAAAGAACTAAGAAGAAATAGAATAGGTATCAGAGGTATATATTAGAAAAAGACCCTATATATTTTCGTGTATTCTATGCAACAAACAACCAGTATAGTATTAGCTGGCATATCTCATTAGTAAATAATGAAAGTTTAGCACTGTGGTAATGCTCAGTAGGAGGCAATGTACAGTTTGATGTATTTGTTGGAAAGATAGTCAAACATGCATGCGATTAATACAGAAGGAGGAGGAAGAGGAGAAGGAGGAGGAGAAATACTAGACAATATAGGCTATATTTCAGAGAATTGCAATAGCAAATCGCCTCTGAGGATGAAGGCCCTACAAAACTCATGGGATGGAAATTCATGGGGGTCATTCTAAGTCAACAGGTAACTTGGAAGCACATACACACAAACATGTCCCATTAAATCTCAGTGTCTTGTAGATCAGATCCTAGAAACTTAGGGATGGAGGAATGGGGAGGACAGTTCACCATGCCTTTTTGCCTATGACTTTATGGGGGAATCTGGTGGAGAAGGCTGTTCTTGGGAGCAGAATGTGGACTGAGAGCTCTAGTCAGAGGCACCCTTTCCTGGAAGTAAGTCCCATGTAAACTGGTTGGGCTCATTCTGAATAAATAGTCCTGACTAGATGGACCTGTGGGGCTGATTCAAGGAGGTGTTTGTTGGAGCAGAGCATCAATGTTTGTGTCTATAGAACTGGGAGTTAGGGGTGCTTTCCTCATAACTGAATTTATTATCTCAATAGTCACTTGGTCAGTGGGGCTATGAAGAGGTCCCTTCCTATCTCCTCCCATTCTCTGCTGCAGGTTAAGACGTTGACAATCTTTGCTCTGGGTCTCCTCCTCCTCCTCCTCCTCCTCCTCCTCTCTGCCTTGATCTTCCTTCCAAGATGGCTGTCCCTCTAAGGATGTTTCTTATTATTATTTGCATCTATAGGGGTCAAGCTATAGGGATCCCTCTGCCATAGTATAGTTTTCTCCGCTGATTGCTTACCTTCCTAGATCCTAGATGAATTCTCTCTAACAATGAAATAAATGTTATTTTTACTTTACAAACGTCTCCTCTGTTTACCAGAAGCTTATATATATATATATATATATATATATATATATATATATATATATCTTCAAAAAAGTTGCCCATTCGTTTTCTAAGAGATATAGGTAGGCCAGCTATAGCGAACTATAAACCACCACCACCACCACCATCATCATCATCATCCTCCTCATCATCATCATATCAGTTTCTTAGGCTGCATCCACACTGCAGAAATAATCCAGGTTGATACCACTTTGCACAACTGGCCCCCAGGTAAATTTCCATAGCCTTCCTTTTTTTCATCACAACTACACAAGTTGTTTCTACACAACTGAAGGAGCCCCCAGGTGGATTTCCAGAGCCTTTCTTTTCAGAGGCTACAGCCACACTGCAGAAACAATCCAGTTTAAAACCGCTTTAACTGCCCTGGCTCAATGGTATGGAATTGTAGTTCGTTGTGGCCCCAGAGCTCCCTTAACCTTAAGTAGGGAATAGAAAGAGAGAGGAAGGGGGACCTTTTTTCAGCTCCGCTCTGGGGCCACAACAAACTACAATTCCCAGAATCCCATAGCATTGAGCCAGAGCAATTAAACTGGTGTCAAACCGGATTATTTCTGTGGTGCGGGTGCGGCGCAAGTCGGTGTTTTTTTTAATTTCCGAAGGATACCGATCCTTACAGATTAATGCAAAATAAACCCCTGACTTTGGAACCGGTGTTATTGTGTGTGTGTGTGTTTTTCTTTTTATTTAATTTAATTTAGGATTTAGCTCTGTGAGTGGGATCCCAGATAATAATTTTTAAAGCAAAGCCAACCGCACAACTAAGGCGCCTTCCAAGGAATTATTTTCGCTGGCACTCCTTTCCCCTTCATTTCCACTTCGGCTTTTTTCGGGTGTCACTCTGAAACACTTTTAAAAATGTGAAGGGATGCCAGATTCAAGGACTTGGAAGCAAGCGCTCAAATAAAACTATTTAGGAGCAGATCGTCCCAAGAATTTGCTTTAAAAAAAAAAGTCTTCTTATAGATGGGCTGGACTGCTTTCTGGACGAGCGTGTGTGTTTGTGTGTGTGTGTTTGTGTGTGATCCATCTCCTTTTCGCCTTCTCCACCCAAAGTGTCAAACATCTTATTTTTCCCCCGGAGCAGTTTAGGAGGCGAATATTGTCGCAATCGGACAGCTGGCTATAAAGGAGATGGATCCAACTTGGACTGCTACCTCTTTTCACCGCTTTCCTAAAATATAGGCATATTTAATGCCGACTATAAAATGTAATATCTTAAACCTGGCAGTCTTAGGAAGGGTCCCTTTCTCATAATGCAACACCTTTCCTCAGAGCTGCATCCCATTGAGTTCAATGGCACCCAGCTCCTATGAAAATCTTTATCAGTCTGTTTCCTTAAAATTCTCCTGTCTGTATAATCTCCGATGTTTCCTTCTCTTCTTCTTGCGGCTTTTACACATTCACCGCAGGAGATCCCATACATACACATACACATACATACACACACACACACAACAACAACAACAACAACAACAATAATAATAATAATAATAATAATAATAATCGCCCTTATGTCTCAAGGATGCGCCTTCATTCCTTTATGTTCACCTCCCTCGTTTAACATTCAAAGAAGGGTTTTTTTAAAAAATAAAAAATTAAAATGAAAATAAATCCATCGGGATTTGAAGAAGGCATTTTGAAGGGTAGAGGTCCAAAACACACTGCAGAAATAATCCAGTTTGAGACCGCTTTAACTGCTCAGTGTTAGGGAAAGCCAGGAATTGTAGTTTATTTTGGCACCGGAGCTCTCTCTGACAGAGAAGGCCAAATGTCTCACAAAAGGACGGTTCCGAAAATTTCCTCGCATTGAGGCAGGGCAGTTTAAAACGGTCCCAAACTGGATTATTTCTGCAGTTTTGGACCAGAAACTACCTGGATTTGGAGACATCCCCCCCCCCCCCGCACACAAAACATCAGAGTCTGCTGACAATTTGCCTTGGATTTTAGACCATTCCCTCCAGCTCGATAACAAATGGGATCTGTTTTGCTCAGCATCTTTTTCGTCCGCCTCCGTGGAAAAACAAACATGTTTAAAACAGCCCATATATATATGCATGCCCTGGTTCCCCTCAGTCCTTTGCTAGTGAGTCAAAAGCAGGGTTGGCCATGAAACCCATTGAGTGACTTTGGGGGAAGTCACACGCTCTCAGCCTCTCAGACATCCTCCTCTGAACAAATCTTGCCAAGAAAAGCCCGTGATAGGACGGCCTTAAGTTAGAAATGACTTGAAGGCACACAGTAACAACAACAACAACAACAACAACAACAACAACAACAACAGGGAGAGAAAAGTCCATGCAAAGGACCAGGAAAGGCGGGGGGGCATGTGCAAACCCTGAAGGAATTTCCCACCCAACTCTCTCAAAGTGTGTAAATTAAGAAATATTAAGTTGGAATTTAATATTCCATGGAAGAGGAGAGAGAGAAAGAGAAAGGAAAGAGGCAGGCAATCGAGGTGGAGTCTTATTGGGCAGAGTGACCAGGCGTCCTCCTTTTCCAGGACATGTCCTCCTCCATCTCAGCTTCCTGTCCAGGAGGCATTCCACAATGCCCTCCATTTGGCGCAGGACTAAGAAGCACAGGCTGATATTTATGGGAGTGTTTCTAGCTTCCCTTTGGAAACGTCCTCCATTTTCATGAATGTCCTACATTTCTCGTCCTCCTTTGCGGTGAGGACATCGGGTCACCTTGGAAAGGGGGCTGATCCCCAAATAGCGTCGCGTCCCTTTGATCTTGCTCTAGTCAAACAAAATAAACTTTTAGGAATAGTCATCGTATTTATTGGTCTGTTTATTGGAGCCCTTTTCCTAGAAAAGAGCTGTAGGTTTCTCTTGCCAAAAATATACAAGAGTTAAAAATGGTGTTTGGTTTAAATCCAGGTGCTAGGCCAACCAGAGTAGATACACTGAATCAAAGGGACATATCTATCTATCTATCTATCTATCTATCTATCTATCTATCTATCTATCTATCTCACAGGGCTTTTCAGATATAATCCGCCTTGGGTCCCCTCCAAAGCCCCCCCTCTCTCTCTCTATCTACTCTCTATATATATATAATAATCTCCTAATAACAGAAGGACACAACTCTCCACAAATTATAAACTGATCACTTTCCTCATCTTGATGCTTTTAAAACCGCCCAATGGAGATTTCGCCAAGTGCTTGGAAACAACCAAATTTGTCTAACCTGACCTGGCGTCATTTAAGGGGAGAAAGCCCTGGAGAGAGCAGAATAATTAAAATTAATTTTTAAAAATTAAACTTCAGTTTGTATGCGCCTCCAAGTCGCCTGTTGACTTACGGCGACCCTTATGAATCGCATAAGGTTTTCTTACGCAAGGAAAGTAGTTTTGTCAGTTCCTTCTTCTGAAATATCGCCTACAGCCCTTGGGATTCCTCAGTGATCTCCCATTCAAGTCCTAACTAGGGCTGACCCTACTTAGGGTTGTAGAAATAATACACCTTGACACCACTTTAAGCTCTGTAGCTCCAGCCTAAGGAATCCTGGGACCTGTAGTTTCACAAGGGCTTTAGCCTTCTCTGCCAAATCCTGCTGGGCCTTTACAAAACTACGGATCCCAGGATCAGGATTCCGTGGGATGGAGGCACGGCAGTTGAAGTGGCGTCAAACTGCATTATTTCTACAGTGCAGATATACTCTTTAAAAAAAAAAAAAACAAGATTAGACGAAATCTGATGCCTTTAGACCCCCGTAGAATAATACTACCATTATTATCATTATCGTTATTATTATTATTAATTTCTGTTTCTGTGCTAAGACCAGAAACAGAAAATGCAGGACTAGGACTAACATCTTCAATTTCTTTCTCCGGTTTGCCTGATGAAGAAGTCAGTGTGACTTTGAAAGCTTGCAAGATGTTATTGTGCCTTTTGGTTGGCCTCATAAAGGTATCATTTTGGGTGTTATTGGATTTATTATTATTATTATTCTGTTTATTTATATCCCGCCTTCCTCCCAGTATAGGGACTCAAAGCGGCTTTTGGATACTATCTGAAAGAAAATAAGAAGAAAAAATACATACAGGTGTTGTAGGACTTTTATTTAGGTTGCATGTGAGAGCACGGATCGTGCAAAATCATCATCATCATTATCACCACCAACAACAACTGCATGCATTTGTGGTTCCAGAAGAGAAGCCTTTAGAGGACAAATTCCCAAACCCATCCTGGGAAGAAATCTCAATTTGGCCAAAGAGGCCCAAATACAGGATTTTTACCTTTTTGGTGGGCATACAAGCCTCTAAAGGCAGCCCCACCTTCCCTTGTCTATCCTCTTTCCATCATCCCTTCTTCCTAGGACCTGGGAATGTTACTGATCCCAGAATCCCGCACTCTGGCAGAGGAGGAGGGGGGACGCTGGGAGTTGTAGTCCAACCTCCCCAAGCGGTGCTCTTTCTTTCCTTCCCGAGGCCAGTCCCTTTCCAACTCACCTCCTTTGGACAGAGAGAGAGATTAAATCCTGGGCCCGGTTCTCCTTTTGTTTCTTGGGGCTCCCCTGCTTCACAGGTAATAAGCCACGCCTGAAGCATGCGATCAGAAGGAAGTCCTACTGAATGCAATGGGACTCACTGCTAGGCTCGTTTCTGTGAGAATATCTGCAATCCTGTGGCCCTCTCCAGACGCTGCTGGTTTGCATTTCCCATCAGCCTTAGCAACCTGACATAACGACCATTCCCAGAATTCCATAACATTGAGCCCTGGCAGCTAAAGCGGGCCCAAACCGCATTATTTCGACGGTGCGGACGCAATCTAGGAGATGGCAAAGAGAGAGCCAGGGTTCCTTTTCAGACCTAATCTCTCCCATAGCTCTGAAACTTTCTCTCCCTCCTCCATCCTCGGTCCCCCTCCATCTCCCCCCCGGGCTGAGACCCGTCTTTGCAATCGCAGCAACACTCTCCGGCAGCCGGTGGGAAAGGAGCTCCTTCTCTGGCAACACAGCCACACATCTGCGCCTCCCTGGCTGCTAAAGCCTTCAGCTCTTGGAGGAAGGGAGGCAGGGAAGGCATCCCTCCCGCAGGGCCCTGCTTTTCCAGAGCCGATCCTTCCTTCCCCTTCCAAGGTTCCCTTCCAGAAACGAAAGCAAAGCCGTCGGAGAGTCTTCTCTCTCGGGTCTCAGCTTGGAAGGCTTCAGGTAAGGAAAGCAGGGCTTCTTGACCAGATCTTTCTCCTCTGGACTTTGAGGACCTCACAAACCTGGAAGAGATGCGAGGGAAGGGGTTTGGATCGCCAGGGCCAAAGCAATTCGGAGGCAGGAAGGGGTCAGCAGTGGGACAGATGGAGGAAAGCCCCCCTCTACACACCAACACAGACTAGTGAGACTTTTGCTTCCCAGTGTAATTTGCCTCCACTTTCCGAATTTCTATAGCATTGCTAGCATTGGACTGGCATTGGCTGGACACTTTCTAGCACCGGAGTAGCTGAAAATTTGCTAGCAACGGAGTAGCTGAAAACTTGGAGGACTGGCGTAGTTGCAAAGTAGCACTGGAGTAGCTCAAAAATTTCTAACATCGGAGTAGCTGAACACTTTCGAGGACTGGCGTAGTTGCAAACTGTCTAGCATTGGAGTAGCTCGAAACTTTGTAGGATAGGAGTAACTGAAAAGTTTCTAGCACTGGAGCAGCTGGGGAAAAATTTCTAGCATTGGAGTAGCTGCAAACCTGAGCATTGAGGTGTGTGTGTGTGTCGTTGCCAGTTTGTGGCAACGCTGTCCTGGGCTTCTTTTCTTGGCAGGATCTGTTCGGAGGAGGTTTGGTCTTTGCTTTCCCCCGAGGCTGAGAGAGTGTGACTCGACCAAAGTCACCCGATGGGTTTCCTGGCCGAACCAGGACTCGAATCCCGGTCTCCAGAGACACGTAGCTCAAACCACACTCATAGAATCATAGAATCATAGTCACTTGGTTCATTGCATTTCATTTCCTACGATGTAAAGCGCTGTGCAAACTGTTCAGCTCTCTATGAATAGAGATGATGATGATGATGATGATGATGATGATGATGATGATGATGATGATGATGGTGGTGGTGGTGGTGGTGGTGGTGGTGGTGGTGATGATGATGGAGCCCTGGTGGCGCAGTGGTTAAATGCCTGTACTGCAGCCATTCACTCAAAACCACAAGGCTGCGAGTTCAAGACCAGCAGCAAAAGGGCCCAAGCTCGACTCAGGCTTGCATCCTTCAGAGGTCGCTAAAATGAGTACCCAGACTGTTGGGGGCAAATTAGCTTACTTGCTAATTAGCTTACTTGCTGTTCACCGCTATGATCTTTGGAATAGCGGTATATAAATAAAACAAATTATTATTATTATTATTATTATTATTATTATTATTATTATTATTTCAAGGATTTAGATCTGGCCTTTCTTCCATAAATGGGATCCACGCTGCTGGCTCTAGGAAAGTACAATAACACCCAAAAGCCACCAAGCACTGGCTTCTTCATCGGGGAAAGGACGGGGAGGGGGGCAAGGATGTCAGGCTGCACCCACACTGGAGAAATAACCCGGTTTGGCACCGCTTTAACTGCCCTGGCTGAAGGCTGTGGAATTCTGGGAGTTGGAGTTTGTTGTGGGGCCCTGAGCGGAGCAAATGGAAGAGGGCTAGGTTGGGAGGATTTTCAGTGGCCCGCACTCTGTAATGCCAGAAATTGGGAGGATGAAGGAAAATTTGGTGCCACGACGAACTACGATCCCCAGGATTCCACAGCACTGAGCCATGGCAGTTTGAAGTGGTGTCAAACCGGGATATTTCTGCAATGCGGATGCACCCCAAGGTGGGAAAAGGTTTGGAAAGTATAGTACTAATATAGTACCCACTAAATCTCTAACAATAACAATATTATAGCAACCCCTAAATCTCTAACAATAACAATTATGATAATAATTTAGCACCCCCTAAATCTCTAACAACAATAATAATACTATAGCATCCCTCTAAATCTCTAACAACAATAACAATAATGATAATAATATAGCATCCCCTATATCTCTAACAACAATAATATAGCAGCCCCTTAAATCTCTAATAATAATAATAATAATAATAATAATAATAATAATAATAAATAATATAATTTAATTTCTATGCCGCCTTTCTCCCAGAAAGGGACCCAAGGCGGCTCACACAGATTTCTGTTAGCAGAGGCTTTCGTGGATTCCCAACCTATTTCTCAAGACTCTCAGCTGGCACTAAAACATACCACCCTTAAAGGGGCTGCTGCCACAACAGACTACCATTCCCAGAATCCCACAGCCTTGAGCCCTGGATCGACCCCTCCAGAAGGCTTTGAACTGTAACTCCCATCAGCCCTAGCCGTTGGTAAGGGATTAGGGGAGCTGCAGTCCAATATCTCTCCTCTTTAACTTTTATTGATCTTTCCTTTCTAAAAACAGCACTCAACTTCATTGAAAAGTGCATAGAATAAGTCAATATCTCGGGGCCAGACATACCCCAACCCATATCGATTGACAGTGTGTTCTAAATCATGGGACTGTTTAGGCTTTTTGCTCCCTCGAAAGACCCCGAGTGATTGGACTAGAAGAGGGGCGAGCAAGATGTATAGGGCTTGTGCCCATCCTACAAAAGTGGGGGAAATGTAGGATTTCTCCCAATAGAGATTTCTGCCAAACCTGTATTGAGTCTCACCTTATTGCTTAGGGATATATCTCAGTCCAAGGAACCATCACAACAAGAACCCCTTTTCTTTTGTCCAAGACTCCATCCATTTCTGAGGTCAACTCCTAAAGGAAAGTCCTAGGAAGCTGGCAACTTTGGAAACGGTGGGTCACACGGGTTGCCAACGCTTGCAAAAGGAGGCTCGCTGCCTTCCTCTCTGCACCGGAGTCTGATCTAGGAGGAAAGAGGCTAAGGCTCGGACTGGCGGAAGGCAGGAAGAAAAGACCCAGAGGCAGAAGGAGGCGAAGCCAGGACCCCGGATTTACAAGACATTGGACCACTCTGGAGGCCTCCCATTCAGGAGCTGGACCCTCTGGAGGGCAAAGGACTGCAGCCAAGGCGAGGGTCCCCTTTTGAACGCTATGGCATTTACTTCTGAGTAGAACCAGGAAGAAGGGCGTTGGCGGCAACATACACACACACATATATCCACACTATAATGATATATGCATACATACACAGACATATATATATACAGTATATGCATACACACACACATATACACACATATATCCATACTATAATTATATATACACATAATATATATATATACACATATATGTACACACCCACATATATATCCGTATTATAATCATATATGCATACACATATATATCCATTATATATATATATATATATATACGCACTTACACACATATACACATATATATTTACACACACACATATATATGCATACTATAATTATAGATATACATATATACATGCATATATATGTACACACCCACATACATATCCATACTATAATTACACACACACATGCATACATACACATACCCATACTATAATCACACACACACAGACATATACACGTATCCATATTTTATATATATATATATATATATATACACACACACACACGCGCGCACATATATACTATACATACATACATATACTGATACACACACACACTTATATACATACTATACATACGCACACATATACATATACTGTATAGGATATAGCTAGATAGCTAGATAGCTAGATATAGAGGGCTGTGCATACACACACACACACACACACACACACATATCTATATTTGGGCCTGGGCCCCGTATTTCCTCCCTGTCCCCTGGAAGCATCCGCACGGCAGCTGTTGCCCCGCGTCTCTCCCGCACATTCTTTCCCCTCCGAAAGGGCAGCCAGCGAGCCACCAGGAGGGAGGAGGCAGGCATTCTCTGCCTCCGAAGCCAGCCAGCCCCAAAGGAGCCTGGTCCAAGCCGTCGTCTTCCCCATCGCCAGGAAGGGATGCTAATGGCTGGGCAGGGAAGAAAGCCGACAGAAAGGAGACCAGCTCCACGGAGCTGCGGTGCTGCTCTGGAGAAGAGGGCTGGGGATGCCAGGGGCAGTCAAAAAGGCCAAGAAAAGGGGTCCTTGAACAGTCAAGCCTGAGCCCTCTCTGGAACCAGGATGATCAAACCGAGTTTGTCTGTGGTACTTTGGCTTCATCCTGAGAAAGCATGGGTCCTTAGAAAAGACAACGATGACAGGAAAGATAGAAGGGAGGAGAAAGAGAGGAGAAACCACAAGATGGTTGGATAGAGGCGATGAAGGAGGCCAGGAGAGATGACTCTCTTTGCTCAGTCTTGACCAGATCGCGGGGAAGGATTACTGACAACGGAATCTCTCCAACCGACCTCTCATCCCAACCAAGATTGGATGGAAGGGGCGAAAGGTCTCCAACGATCCCCTTCTGGAAAAAAAACCCCACAGTCCTTAATAGCAGAGAAGACGTTTTAACGGATCCCTAATTCTTAGAAAGAATGTATAGTTAATGTCCATACGGTACCAAGGCAATGCCCAATTTGGGGGCATTTGGGATGCGGGTGAAGACAGCCAAGAGGTCGGGTTTTCTTACATGTTGTTGCTGTGTGCCTTCAAGTTGTTTCCGACTTAGGGCGGCCCTATAAAGCAGATCCTATCCTGGGCTTTCCTTGGCACGATTTGTCCCGAGGAGGCTTGCCATGGCCTTCCCCTGAGGCTGAGAGAGTGTGACTCGCCCAAGGTCATCCAGAAAGTTTCATGGCCAAAGTAGAAATCCAACCCAGTAGGTCCAAAGCACACTGCAGAAATGATCCACTTTGAGACCGCTTTTAACCGCATGGGACTGTGGGGTTCGGGGTTCGAATTCCCACTCGGCCATGGAAACCCACTGAGTGGCACACTCTCAGCCCCAGAAAACCCTGTGACAGACAGGGGCGTTTTAGACACATCTGTGAGAGGTTACTGAAGAAGAAAACGTTGCCAGGTTAGCAATAAAGCCTTTAAGGGCCCCGCTCCTCTTTGGTCTCCCAACGACCCCAGGCAAACTTTAATACAATAAATAAGTAAATAAATTCTTGTTTACTTTGACACATCGCGACCTGAAAGAAACGGTTCGACGAGACTTTGCAGCAGTCTCTTCAGAAGGAAGCTCCCTTGAGCTCAATGGGATCCGACTGCTGGGGAAACAGGTTGAGGGATCGCAGCCTAAGCACCTTTTCTCGGAAGCAAAACCCAAGGATTCCTCAGCCAGACTTTGCATCTGAGGAAGGAGACCGAAGTCTAGGAAAGCTCATGCTGCCAATTTCTTTCTTTCAGTGAGTCTGAAAGCTGCTACAAGATCTCTCTAAATAATAATAATAATAATAATAATAATAATAATAATAATAATAATAATGACAACAATAATAATATTAATACCTAAAGCATTTGAGGAAGGAGACTGAAGCCTAGGAAAGTTCATGCTTCCAGCTTCGTTCTTTCAGTGAGTCTGAAAGCTGCTACAAGATCTCTCAGCCAGATGTTGTTGTTGTTGTTGTTGTTGTTGTTGTGTGCCTTGAAGTCATTTCAATTCTGACTGATGGCGGCCCTCAGGCAAACCTATCCTGGGGCGAGGTTTGTTCAAGAGAGGGTTTGCCATGGCATCCTCTGAGAGGGTGGGTTTCCATGGCCGAGGCAGGATTCGAACCCGGCTCTCCAGGCTCTTCCAGACTTACCCGATTTTAAAAAGCGTCTTTCCAAGAGTTCCTCAGCCTTCCGAAGAAGACACCCCGGATCGCAGAGGACGCAAGGGAAGCCTTCTGGGCCAGAGGGAAACCATGGCCCCAGACAAGTTGGGCCACCCCATCCATGCCACTTCTTTCCTTCCAAGTCCAGCTCGTGGCACCAGGCTCTTTCTGGGCATCCTTTCCTCAGGCAGCTATTTTGCTGGGTCGGCCAAAGGTGGGGAAAACCATCTTCCCTTTCTCTCCAGCCACTTCCTCGGAAGGAAACGTCTTCTATTTCGCTCCAACCACTCGGGCTGCGTGAGCGTGAAAAACAAACCAAACCACGCCTGCGATCCACAAACGGCGTGGGCTTGGAAGTGGCCAGATTTCAGGACTGGGGGGCAGCGTGAGGGAGGGGGAGGTGGAAAAAGTCCCTTTCCAGCCCAAAGCCCCCCTCCAAACAAGCCCCCCCCCCTCGGACTGTCTCTGGGGGGGAAGGAGGAGGAGGCAAGAGGAGGAGGACAGGGAGGCAGCCGGGGCCGTCCTTTGGGGTCCTTGTCGGAGGGAGCCGGGGGAGGCTGCCTTTCTGTGGGGCTGGGAAGGCAAGGGAGGGGGATCGGAGAAGGGGGGGCTCCTGGGAGGAGCCAAAGGGAGGCCCACCCGCTATAAAGAGGGCCTCCTCGCTCCCTTTCCGCCGTCGGGGCTCCTGATCCGCCGCAGCCGCCGGAGGAGGATGGAGTTCCTCGGGGACAAGTTCGCCTTGAAGAGCCCCCCGACGGGGACGCCGGGCAAAGCGGGGGACTTCTACCTGGGCTCCGGGGGCCCTTTGGAGCACGTCATGGAGGCCCTGGACGGCGGTGGCGGAGGCGGAGAGGCCTTCTATGGAGGAGGCAAAGCAGGCGGCAAATGCGTGGGGCCCGGGGGATACCCGCCTCACCCCCGACTCGAGAGGGCCTCCCCGGGCAGAGAGGGCGCCGGTGAGTCCCGGCCCCAGGCCCTTCCCTCAAAGAGGCATGCCTTGAGATGCCTTCTTTTGTTTGTTTGTTTACTTGTTGTGTGCCTTCACTTGTTTCCGATACCCCCCCCCCAAAAAAAAACACCCCTATTCCGGGGGTATTTTCTCTGCAAGATGGCTTGCAGGCTGAGAGAGTGTCACTCTAAGCAGGGATTCGAACCCAGAGCCCAGCGCTCCAAGCCAGGCTTGGTATTTCCATGGGAGGGTTTCCCTTCTTTCTTGCTCGGGGCCCGTCCTCCACGATATATATGTCTGTGCCTGGTTTCCATTCCACCAAATGCATCTGAGGAAAGAGACTGAAGGCTAAAGAAGCTCATGCTGCTTGTTTCTTTTCTGTCGGTGAGTCTCAAAAGTGCTACAAGCTCTCTCTAAATAATATTTAACAACAACAACAACAACAACAACAACACCAAAAGCATCTGAGGAAGTAGACTGAAGCTTAGGAAAGCTCATGCTGCCCATTGCTTTCTTTCCGTGAGTCTCAAAGGTGCTGCAAGATCTCTCTCACAGACTGCATCCGCACTAAAGGAAAGGATCCGGGTTGAATTCCCTGCTTGAACCGCCGCGGGCGGCTCTGTTCCAGCGCGTTCTTCCCGCAGTTCGGATGCAGTCCAGGAGTTGTTTTGCTCCACGCTCTGGCCTTTTCAAAGGGGAAAAAGGTCCAAAACACACTGCAGAAAGAATCCAGTTTGAGACCGCTTTAAATGCCCTGGCTCAGTGCTAGGGAATCTTGGGAAGTGTAGTTTGTTGTGGCACCAGAGCTCTCTCTCTGACAGAGGAGGCGAAATGGCTCACAAAAGGAGAGTCCCTAGGATTCCCTCGCGTCCAGTCAGGGCAGTTCAAGCGGTCTCACGGCGGAGTATCTCTGCAGTGTGATTTCGGACCTGAAAGAAGGCCGAAGAAAGAAAGCCCAGCAGAAGAGCGAGAAAGTCAACCCCTGAAGGAAAGGGAATACAAGGATTTATAGGGAGAGGGACTCATTGGGGGGATTTATAGCCAAGAGTCTGGGGAAACTATTTTAGGAATGCTGGACTCTTTTTTTTTCTTAAGGGAGGGGAGGCAACAGGACACGAAGCAGAGATCATTCACAAGCTGACACGTGTAGGGGAGCCTGCATTCTCACGTATAGCTAGGTAACAATGTCATCTTCTGAGTTCATCTGTCCAATAATAATAATAATAATAATAATAATAATAATAATAAAGACGTCGAAAAATCCACTGGAGAGTGTGCATCATGGCTTAGATCCAGGGCTGGATGAATCCCCCCTCCTTTAAAAATCCAAAGAGTCCCTTCAAAGTCCAAATAGGATTTTTTTAAATCATCCTGAATCTGTCCCATTGCTTTGAATGGTAGCTAAATTCAATATTATACCAATACTATGTATCTTTTGGTATCCCCTGAGGATGTTTGCTCTGTCCTATACATTTTAGTCGGCCCTAATCGGAGGCATTCCTGTTTATTATTTATTTATTTCCGGTTGTTTCTGAGTTTATTTTTTAATGGACTAAAAGGATGTCTGTATCATATGAGATTGAGTTGATTGAATATAAAATATATAACATTCCTGGAGAAATAAAACGCGTGTGTGATGTTTTTAAAGGGCAGGAGAACAGGCGATGCTATTTACGGAACTGAAAGAAACAAGAGGAAACGATCCGGTTCATCCTTTTCGTCCATTAAAAATAAGCTCAGGAACAACAGTGATACCTTCAATTAGGGTCAACTAAAATGTATAGGACAGAGCAAATTTATGTGCCCAGAAGGTCTATTCTTCCATGCAATGGGCATTTTATACCTTTAATATTATTTCTGAAGGAGAAGCCGGACTCGTTAGCCAATCCTTAAGTCAATTTCTTTTTCCTGATCGACGGATTGCACCATCGTTGTTGTTGTTGTTGTTGTTGTTGTTGTTATTATTATTATTATTATTATTACGCTTTATTTATCTCGCATTTCAACGCTGAGCTGTTTATCTGATTCTGTTTTTCGGATTCTTTTTGCTTAAGCATCCTAGAAAACCATCTTCCTGTCAAAAGCGCAGAGCCCAGCGAAGCCGATGCATCTCAGTATAATGTCAATCGCTTTAAATACAATCTGATTCCAAACTGTCTAGTCGTATTTTTCCATTGCTGTTTCCTTTACCTTGAGATAAACTAAAAAAACAAGGGAAGGGCTACAATCCCATCTGGAATTGCCCACTTTTAGGCTTAACTTTATACACTAACCAGAAGCAGAAATCAAAGACTTTAGCCGTGTTGGTCTGGGAAAATCAAGTTTCCAAAGGGACCTTTGAGACTGGAAAGAAAGAAACTGGTAGCACGAGCTTTCCTAGACCTGAGCCTACTTCCATCGTGATGGAAGACATCCCCTCTTAACCCAGATGTGAAATACACTAGAAAACGCACAATCCTATGCCCAGCGATAAGAGCCAATGGCTTTTAAAAAACCCTGCCAGTTTTTCACGTTGTTAAAGTTATTCTCTTTTTTATGGACTTGCAAGATGCAAGTCTCTTTCTACTCTCTTACATTAAAATTATAATTCCACGAGGAAACATCCACTTTAGTGCAATATCATGCGTTTATTCGGAAATAACGTCTTACTAGGTTGCATGGACTTTGGCGGCATCCGCACCGGAGAAATAATCCGGTTTGAGAACGCTTTAACTGCCACGACTCAATGCTATGGGATTCTGGGAATGGCAGTTTGGTAGGGCACCAGAGCATATTATATAATAGGTGCTATTTCTATTTATGGCCATTTATTCTTTTTCTCTTTGAACAATATTTGTGTCCTTGCACCTTCCTGACCTATATATCTCCAAATAAAACGATCTCCAAATAAAACCATTCATTCCCAGCCCAGTTTACCTCCAGTCGAGCCAAGATTGAAATCGGGCTGGAAAAGGTCTGTACTGGTTGTACCTAGAATCTGTGACAGGTACAAATGACCTAAAATATAGACCAGCAACAAAACTCTCTTTCAAAAAACCACCTCTCTTTCAAATCCTTTGACAAACCCTTTTTTTAACCTAGCAAAACGTCCATGTAAAAACAGCAGGGTATATTCTCCATCTCCTTCCACCGCAAACCCTTTAGGCTGGGCTACCTTTTAAAGCCGACAAAGCAATGAAATGTGAAATGTTTATGGCGACGTCGTTTAGTTTAACGAGGTTGCAGATCTTTCAGATTGTTCAGCGAATACTAAAGCATGCAGATTTTTTTTCTCCTCTCCAAAAAAGTGGACCTAAAAATCTACTAAAATGCCCCCCCAAAACAACAACAACAACAACAACAACAACAACCCTGGAATCTTTTAATGCTTATGTCTTTGAAAGTTGGATTTCTATTTTTTACTTCCAACTGTTTCAATGCTAGAGATTTCTTTTATTTATTTAGAATCAGATCTCTTAGCATAAATGGATTCTTGTCCATATTTAACTTTGGATTCAACAGCTGCTGGTTGTTTACAACGATTGTAATATTTTAATTTAAAATCTAATTTTAAAAATCAAATTCTGTAGTTCAATTTTTGCCTACAATTTCAGCATATATACTAAATGGACTTCCTCTTATTTCATGCATAAGCAGAAATGTCTTAGAAATGTGTGTGTTTCCCCTCAAAGGTTTATGACTACATTGATTCTAAATTTTTCAAAGACTCTTAAGAAAAGGTCTAGAATAATAATCCTTCAAAAAACGGTAATGCGTGAATTATGTGCAATGCCCATGTACTCCAATTCTAAGCATCAGAAATGTATGTTCAGTGGGTTTTATCTTCAACATAAGCCTTCTTAAGATGGCAGCCTTAGGCAGAAATGTCATGTAGATTCGATGGGAAATAAGTCTCATTAGATTTAATTGATTTTTATTTTGAGTAGATCAGTTGTGGCATCGCACAGTTCATCTATCTGATTCTTAAACAGTAGAATCACTCAAAAAGTAGTCTTA
Organism: Sceloporus undulatus; assembly: GCF_019175285.1. NCBI lineage: Eukaryota > Metazoa > Chordata > Lepidosauria > Squamata > Phrynosomatidae > Sceloporus > Sceloporus undulatus. The sequence continues at coordinate 48,992,257 of NC_056526.1, read as the reverse complement.
CTTATAGCTTGGTGGTAAAGTTTTTCATGGACCCAAAAGGTATTCCTTTTCCAAGAGAGTAGATTGGAAGTGAACAAATCTCCTGGAAGATTCAAGTCCAGAAAAAGTGAAAGAAGAGCTAGGAATCTAATAGGTATCTACCAAATATGCAAAATTGGGGTATCCTTCCTCCATAAAGAAACCCGCCCTATCAGATGAATTTTTCCTTCACCCTCTAAATTTCTAGCTTCACAAAGAGTGAAGCATTAAAAAATAGTTTGTACCTAGAATTTGGATATTTGCTTAGTTGACATTAATTTGGGAACTTCATCTGCCCCTTGTAGGAGAAACTACATTTCTGAATGCGCAAGTGAAGTTTTAAGTCACTGCAGTGTTAGAGATTTGAAGGGGAAAAAGTAATTTAGGGAATAGAACTTGTATTTCAGGGGGCAATGCTTTATTGCTACATCCCAGAATGTAATATATCCAACATTATGTACAGTAAGTGTAAGGGTTTGTTGTAATGTTTCTATGCTTGGTATTCTATTCACTTTAGGTAGGAAAATACTATAGGACACTAGAGGTTGTTTAGTAACAGTAAACCCCCAGTTAGATGAAAATAACATTGTTCTCCGGAGCTTAAAACTTGCCAGTTAGCTGGCTTACATTATGCACCTCCCATCTGTTTTCTTTAACCATCCTGCTGAGAAAAGTTAACCAACTCCTATCCTAATTTACAGCCCCCAACCAAAAGATATTTACTGAAGTCAATAGGACTTGCTTCCCAGTAGCAGTGGGCTTGCAAAGCCTATTTGGAAGCCAACCTCAATGCCTTTCAGTAAGGCATTTGCCTCAAGAAAAGTGTGTGCTCCTCTGGCCTGCAGTCTGGGTCTGGTTAAAATTATACCAAATGAAGAGAGCAGTGTAATGAAATTACCGGGATTGATAGAGAGTTGTTAAAACAAGCTGGAAAGGGCAGCTTGGGTGCCATCCTTTGTAAAGTTTTACAACCCCTGGAAGGCTGGGATCTCTCCCTGCCCACACCTGTCCAAAAGGAGAAAAAGACCTGAAGGTGAAGAGGCTTTCCAGGCTTGTAAGGTGTTGCGCAGGTCTTCCCAGAGATGTGAAATATTTTAAGAAAAGCAAGAAGCTGAAAGGACAGAACCTTTCAAATGAATTCTGTCCACCCACGAAAATTTCCCCAAATTTCTAGCATTGCAGAGAATGAGATCCTGAAAATTGTTCACATCTCAGACTCTTATATTTGCTGCGTTTGCATCCCTTAGGCTAGGTTTTTTTGATACCTAGATCATATTTTCATTTTATTATTTATTTATTTGTCATTTTATTTTATTTCTATGCCCCGCCTTTCTCCCAAAAGGCACCCAAGGTGGGTAAATAAATGCACAACTGAGGTTTTAACCTATTGCAACTTTAGAATTTTGAGGACTGAAAGAAAATTTCACTTCAGGGATGAAATTTTATATGGAGAGGCAATGTCCTTATTTTGCTCACCTATCTGCAGCTACGGCCCTGTCAAAGGACAAACACGCTTTAATCCTTATCTTGGATACCATATATTTTCTCAAGGACAAATTATTCTTTGTAACCAAATATAGAAAATAATCTGTTTGTCTGAGATTTTGAAGCAAACTTCTGTAGTTTAGAATAACAAGAAACCCAACTGGAAAGGAAGCCACTTTACAAAACCAATACTTTTTTTTTTTTGGTGGGGGGGAGGATTTTGGGCCATTTTGATTTTCTTTCATGGTACTCTTTTTAATCTAAGACAATTATATCCTTTTATATGTATCTTTGTAACATGATTTTGTCCAATTATTTTAATTGGGATACCTTATGAGTATCAAAATGAAGTAATTTGGAATAATTTGGAGTTTCCAACAGCACAGTCATATGCATGTCTATTCAGATCATTTACCATTTAATTAGATGAAACTCACTCCTAGGAAAGTGTTTATGGTACTGCAGTCTTAATGCTCCATTTCAATAGCATGTACTTCAGCTGATCTCAGCTACTGGCAAGCATAGACCCACTAAGTAGATTGACCTCACATAAATACTGATTTACCAAGTTCCTAGTAATTCATAGGCTTACTTTGCTTGAAATTAATAACTGAATTTAGGCCGGTAGTGTGTCCAACGACTCCTGCTCCCTGGTGCAAAGAGCTGCAGCCAGGCTACTAACAGGGGTGAGTTATAGAGAGCACATAACACCTCTGTTGAAACAGCACCACTGAGTGCCAGTTTGTTTCCAGGACAATTCAAAGTGCTGGTGATGACCTATAAAGCCCTATATGGCTTAGGTCCAGGCTATTTGGCAGATCGTATCTCCCTATATGAGCCAGCCCGGGCTCTGAGATCCTCTGAAGAAGCTCTTCTTTCCATCCCAACACCATCACAAACACAGTTGGTGGGGACATGAGAGAAGGCCTTCTCGGTGGCTGCCCCTAGACTCTGGAACTCTCTTCCCAGGGAGACCAGAAAGGCCTTTTCTTTGATGGCCTTCCACCAACAGACGAAAACCTCCCTCTTCAGACAGGCATTCAAAACAGAATGCTTTTAAAGAATGGCCTGGGGTACAATATTGTTTTAATGTGTTTTAAACATTTTTATCTTTTTAAAGTATTTGATATTTTGGCATTGAATTTGTTTTAATTATTGTAGTAATTTAATCCTATTTTAACATATTGTTTGTGTATGTTTTTAACTGTATGATGGTTTTTTAAAAAATGTTGTAAGCTGCCCTGAGTCCCAGTCTTGGGAGAAGGGCGGGATAATAATAATAATAATAATAATAATAATAATAATTTCTATTCTCCCTTTTCCCGATGGGGAATCAAGGCGGATTACAACAGGTATTAAAACATCAAACAGTTAAAATTACAATCATGATTAAAAAGGAATAGTACTGTATATCCCAACCCTCCCCCCATCATAAAAACCCAGAAATGTGAATAGAATTGTAGCTGAAAGGAATACATCTCCAATACTAAACACATACACTTGGAAATGTGCCTCACTGAACTCACTAGGAATTACTTTTTAATAGTTTCCAGGTAATTACTTTTATCTGGAAGAAAACACATTTGCACTTGTTTCTGGGTAAACTTAAGTGGGATTGCATTGAGTCTGCAATGCTAAATAGACTTTCTGGGGACTATCTATTGAATATGTTGGAATTTCTTCTGAATATACAGGTATAGCTTTGCACTATATATTTTACAATATTATTTTGACCTGATTTTCAATACTGTTCTTCATTTGGCTTGCAGAAACAAAATGTATAACAGGGATCATAATTAGATTTATGTTCAAGCCAATGCTACCGGAATAAGATTTCTTTTCAAGTAAAAGTGAATCTGTAAAATATATGCAAATAACATTTCTTAGGCCACAGTCCTTTCTTGTCTTTGTTGATTGTCTTTCTTGTTTAAAAAATTAAATAATTTACTGATTTAATTGTATGTTAGTGGTTTGGACTACAGTTCAGGAAACCAGAGTCAGAATGCCTGCTTAGCCATGGGAATCTATAGGGGGACCTTGGGCAAGTCATTCTTTCTCAGCTTCAGAGAGAGGCAAAAGCAGCCCCCTCTGAGCTATTCTTGTTGTTGTTATTGTTTGTTGTTGCTGCTGCTGCGTGCCTTCAAGTTATTTTTGACTTATGGCAACCCTAGGGCAAACCATTCAGGGGATTCTCTTGGCAAGTCTCTTCAGGAGATGGTTGCCATTTCCATCCTTTGAGGCTGAGAGAATGTGACTTGTCCATGGTCACCTAGTGATTTTTTTTTAAAAAAATTCTTTTAAAAATTTCTTTTAAAACATCACGTCTTACCAGATTTAACCACATGAAACTATGTGCATGTAAATGCATTTAGGTTGTGCAAGTAATATTGTAATTTAGCAGTATAATTTTAATTTTGCTAGTTGTTAATGTCACAACTATTTGCTAGTTGTGTCACAACCGTTACCTTCAGTGATAAAATTGGATTACTCAGTGATTTATGAATAACATGAGTATAAAAAACATTACTAAGGATTCTGTATGGTGTGGTATGAGATGAGGTCAATGGGGGATGACACTAACCCTAGTGATGCCACTGCTCTCAAGCTCACTTTAAGATTGCCGTAAGTCTGGAATGACTTGAAGGGATATTGCAACAACAAAGCTCCAATGATATGCAATTTTCCTTTCCCTTCTTCTTCTTTTCCTTCTGGCAACATCATCATCATCAGCAACAACAATAGTATTTTGACAGGGCATTCTGGGAGTTGTGGTCTATAAAAGTAATTTTTCTAAGCTCTGTGAATGCATACACATGCGCACACATGCACAGAGACACACACACACTTTGTTTCCAAATGTAAGCTGTAACCAATCTTTTTTTCCTGTGCTGCACAGTGACTTACGGGATTACGAAAGTCGAAGGTCAGGCGCTTCACACAGAGCTGGGCAGGCCCTTGGACAACTGCAGCAGCCTTCGCCTATCTCCTGTGAAAGGGATGCAGGAGAAAGGAGAGCTGGATGAACTTGGAGATAAATGCGACAGCAACGTTTCCAGCAGCAAGAAGAGGAGACACAGGACCACTTTTACCAGTTTGCAGCTGGAAGAATTGGAAAAAGTGTTCCAGAAAACCCATTACCCTGATGTTTATGTAAGGGAGCAGCTGGCTCTGAGAACAGAACTCACAGAAGCCAGGGTTCAGGTAGGAGCCTCAGTTTCATTGCCAAAAAAAGTTACTTGTTTTCTAGAAAACTCATGAGCAGAGGGGTGCTGCAGAAGTATCCATGAATTATCTGTCCAAGAAGAGAGAGGTCAATGTCATGTTTATGCTTGCAACTTGGCCAGCTCTCATATTATTTATTTTGGTAGCTATGCTAGTGGTCCAGCAGCCAAGGCATGTCAGGTCTTCTAGTACTGAGCAGACATTGTGATCATTTTCAAAGATTTCACATCTAGGGGTTCAGTGATTCTCACTGTAGTCCTGTAAAGTATAAATGATTTCTCATAAAACTAGAACAGAGGATGATCCACTGAAGCTGGATGGCGGGAGATAGCTGATTCAGGATGGACAAACTCTTAGCTAGTGAAGGCTGTCAATGTGGATGGCTTTAAAAGGAGATTAGACAACTGCATGGAAGAGAGGGCTGCCAGTGCTGCTAGTCAGGATAGCTATGTGTCATCTCTGATAGGGTTTGCTTGTGTATATCATTTGTTGGGAACAGCGATCTGGAAAGGATAGTCATGTTCATGTCCTGCTGGTAGGCTTCTGATTGGCCACTGTATGAAAATAATGTTAAACTCAGTAGGTCTGGTATTGCATGGGTCTTCCTAGGTTCTTACGGTAGGTCTGATAAATTTATTATCCCTACATGAGGAAAAGTGGCTTGGCGAAGGACGTTTAAGATCAGTTCATGGATTCTGAGGTAAGGATTGTTGGACTAACCAAATATGAATCGGGACTATTTCTGTTTCACAGCCTCTGTGTTTTACATTTGTCAGCAAACATGGCTTTTATTTGCATTTCTAATATGAATATTGTTCATGAGGGACAAAGAGCAGAATGGAATAATTTTTTTTTAAAAGGAGTTGCTAATTGGGTTGCTATGTAATATATTCAGAACATGGATTCTTGAAATGACAAGACTGATAAAGATATCAAGGATGTGAAAGAATGTGGTTATGATTAAGAACTGGCAAGCAAAAATTCTCTGTAGAACAGCATCAAAACCATGACTCAGTGGACACCTATCACTGTCTGGCTTCATGGACAATGGTCAGGAGTGGTGGGCACTGTAGATCAACCATATTTGGAGAGTCCTCCCCAGTGATATAAAGGAGTAAATTTGCATTTTGTTTTGGGTAATTATTGATCCTAAACGGCTAGTGAACAAAGCCATGTAAACAATTGGGTTCCATATCTTTGCACTTCTTTGACTGCAAGCATCAGTGACCATTTAGAGCTGTTTTACACCCTATCCTTTTAAAAAAGTGTACTGATCCATGAAATTTTAAATATACAGATGTATAAATTATGAGCAGTAGATGGGACAAGCTTTTGCTGAGGGACCATGAATCATACATTGGCAGTCTGAAGCCTGCCAAGTATACCTTCCTAGGTTTGCAACTGCACAGTGTATACAAATGGTAAAATGTGGCATATTGCGTTTAACAGGCCCTGGGCTGCCAACTGTCCTCAGCACTTTTTCTTGGAAAGAAGTGCCACTGAAATCAAAGGAGGCATGCTTATGTTTATGCCACTTGAAAATTTCAAATGTCTTGATGGCATTACTTAAACGGGACACATCTACAACAAAAAACAGAATACAATTTGGATACTATCACACAATGGAAGCTGGGTTGTAGTCCAAATGTTAAAGGAGCTGTTTGGCATACTGAACCCATTTTGAAGACCAGGTATTCAACACCTTTCATATTTCCTTTAAAGTTCAGATTAAAGCCCAGAGAGGATTTAGTGCCCTAGTGACATGAAAGCCACCAATGGGCATTGCTAGTGTATTAAATAGCTATTCAAGGCAGAAGTTTTCTTTAATACCTATGCACAATAAACCTTTGCAACAAGTGTGGGATGCATTAGTGAAAGAGAAGAGACTCCATGGAACACTGTTTTTGAAATGAATAAACAAATGGACTAGACTTTATATGCCAAGGCTAAAATGGTTTTCCTTACAAACCAAGACCTTTAATTGCAGTGAAACTTAAATAAATATATACATGATTCATTTCCAAGTTTACATCTTAAGCATCAGCATCAGAGTTAGCAGACATTGGGAGATACTGGGAGTTGCCATCCAAACTTTTCCAAGCTTTAACCAAATCTGAGGCTGCCCTCTTATATCTACTTACCTGTGAGTAAATCTTATTGAACTTAGTGGGTTTACTTCTAAATGTATATGTATAACACAGTGAAGCTTTCTGGGACTAAACTGGACAAATGCCATGTTGTGTGTGTGTGTGTGTGTGTGTGGGGGGGGGGGAAATTCAGGTTGCTGAGCTGAAATAGTTTTCTGAATCAGAGAAGTTAAAAGTGATAAAGTACAATAAGAAATGTCACAGATTATAATGGTGATGATTTTCATTCACAAATCATAAATTACAATTAAATGCCCCTTCATTACTGACAGGTAGGTTTTTGAAGTCCAGTAAAGCAATGGTCTTTTAAAAAATAAAAGTGTAACTGGAAACAGATATCCGGACACCAGGCATTGAACTGAGGCATCAGTTAATGACTCTTCTCTAAATTTAAATTTACATGATAGGATCTTTCTTACACTGATTTGTACATAGCAAACAAACATCAAGTTTGACTACTCTAAGAAAGCTAAATCCAGTTTATCAAATGTAGAATATCTGTTAACTTTTTTACACTTAGATTATTTTTTGGAAAAGCAACAGTCTAAACATTAAAACCAGAGCTCAGAAAAGTTAATTTTTGGACTGTGGGTCTCACACTGACTGGGCTATTCTGGGACCCCCCCCCCCAAAAAAAAAGTAAGCTCTGAACAAGGTGTTACTTAAAAATATCTCATCTAGTTCACTGAGTATGAATTTCAAATTTTCATGGTTAGGATTTTTTTTGTTTGTTTTGTCTTTGCATTTGTTCTTTGACACTGATATTAATGATCCACCCACCCATGCAAACTCCATTTTGCACTGCCTGCAAAGAAGAACAAAGCCCAACCATAATAGAGGCTGCTGCCATTGGATCTTCCAGACTGATGTTGCTTTGGGGCCTCTTCTATACTACTTGGAGTGGCATTATGGCTCAGGATAGGTAAAGGTGGTATAATCAATCCAATTTGTGGGATGCACAATAAGGTGGAGGGGGGGGGGGGGAGAAGCATTCAATTTGTGTATGTTATGTACGCTCCTTGGAACCAAATTGCTGGTTTCATTTTCCCTCTCTCCCTTGAGCATGTTTATTTTATGCATTTTATGTACACAGCGATTTCCGCGCTCGTTGAACAAAATGTCTTGGATTTTTAAATTTCTGATCAGTTCACTGAGAAAAGCCAAGGCATGAAAAAAACGGGGCTCATTCTTCTGCTGAGTGGCAACAGGATTCCATCACTGTATTAAGCAATTTTCAAAGGCCTGACATCATTAGAGACCGGCATCTGGCTAGGCAAGGATAACAAGCCACAGATTGTTACCTCTACCCCCCTCTTTTTGTATAGGCAAATGGTTACTTTATCTTTTCCAAGAGTTGGTTTTAAGTAAATTGATGTAAACATCATTTTTTAAAGGGAAGGGGTGAAGTGTCAGTATTAAAAAAATGTGGGTTTTCTTCCTCATCAGTTCTTTTAAATTCAAGCAATTTGTTTGACTTATTTTAGTGCAGTGGTTGGCTGGATACGCCCCACACATCTTTCCCCACATTTCATCAAGATCCAATTTTTCGTCCTTCATACATGCCGAGAGAGAACTGGCCTGAACCTAATTTATCGGAGTTGTTCTCTTTTCCTGCCTCATGTCAGTGGAGTAATTGGCACCCAGCTTATGGAGGTTGTCAAGGACCTTTTTCAATGAAAGGACCTCATTACTAAATTCCCATAACTGTGTTCTCTGCACCTCCTGTGGAGACTGCAGGAGGGGAAAATGGTTTCTTTTAGCTTTTGGCACAATAGATAATATGAATTTGCCAATGAAGAGTGCAGTATTGCAATCCATTATGGTTTGGTTAAGTCTCATTGACTTCAGTGGGATCTAGGCATGATTAGGGAGGGGCAAGTGTTTAAAAATATGCTGGACAACTATGTGACAGTGCTTTGATAGTTTAGGGCACATTTTTCAAAACTGTCATATTAAATGTGCAGCAGTTCTTTGGAAATTAAAATCTATCCCCACTGCTTCAGGCAATTTTAGAATACGCATGTGGTTGAGTAAGAAAGGATGAAAGTAATAACCTCCACAAATGATTAACACCCAAATCGGTTTCAGACACTTTTTTTTATTAGGTTCCTGCTCTGATATTAGATTTGAAAAGCTTTAGAGACTTTAGCTATTTCCTCATTTGTTAGCCTTTAAATCTCAGCTTGTGGAGAACATTATTTTTGCATTGGATTTAATGCTGTATAAATTCATTTTTAATGATGTGGCAGTTAGAACTAATCTCTAGTCGTTTGTCATCATTGTGGTATAGTTTGACATTTGTTTTATACATATCTGTATGTACACTATGAATATAACTTATCTGAGTTATATCCCACCTTTCTCCCAATATGGACCCCAAGATGACTTGAACTAACCTATTTATTTATTTATTTATTTTTAAAAAATCAGGAGCCACATATTCATAAGATAATTAAGTGAAAGACTAGCTTGAGCAACCGAAGTAGGTGACAATATATAACCGTCCTGAATAAACTCCTGAAAAACAGTTTACAGAACAATGTGGTGATTGCTTTGGCTGAGTACCCATTCCCAAACCCATCTGTCACATTGTAGTGATATGACTGCAAGATCTCAGGCTTCACTGACACCAACTGCTGCCTCATTCAGTGCAGTGTAGGGCCCAGACTCATGTATGGCCTCTCTGTGTAGAACTTCCTTTCCACTGAAGTGAAAAAGGTCATATTATAAGATCAGGAGTGTGAGATGATTACTCTAGACTGCTGTAACATATTCTGCAGAGGGTTGCCTTTGGACATGTCTACATGGGCCATATGCAGTGATTTCCCTCCTCCCACATGTCACCTTGTCCAGTCAATGCAGAGCCAAAGGTGTTCCCAGGCACTATGTGATTATCTATCTGATTTTTGATTGGATAGTTTATGTTGACGTTATTAATTGTTGCTTCCTTATTTTAACCAATTCTATTTTATATTATTACCGATTGTTTTTTACGTATTTTGTAGATTGTATGCCATTGGCAGGTTTTATTTTTATTTTTATTGATTTGTTCATTTGTATGTACAGCGCTGTGTACATTTACAGCGCTTTAGAAATAAATAATAATAATAATAATAATAATAATAATAATAATGGCCTGACATGACTGTGAATTGTCTATAGTTGTGAAGGGCAGTCCTGTAGTGAATCTGGGCCATCCCTGTCTTAACCTGGAACAAACAATCCTACCCTTTGCACCGAATTGTTCCAGAAAGTCCAGAGCACTCTACAGTGATGCTGTTTACATAGCACCCCACAGTGTTGACTTCTACCACTAGCACATGATGCTGGATACCTCATTTCTGGCCTCAGAAGGACCAATTCATACTGGCAGTGGTGGGCAGCACAGCCAACCATTGTTGCTCCAGAACATGCAGGTAGCAGGGAAAGTTGGGCACCTTTGGGTCCAGAATACTTTGTAGTAGTCTGGAATATTTTGGCCAGTATAGACCCACTCTTTGAAGTCACTTGGATTGATTCAATGATATATTGGCTAATTAATTATTAATTAGGCTCTACGTACTGCACCATATAAGTGGGCTCTGTAACAAAATGGTGTGCTAGATCATATCTCCACCAGCCATTCCATACAAGTAGGATATTTCATCCCAGTATATATTTTATTTTTTTCCAATAGTTTCTTTACTTCTACAACTGCTAAGTATCCTCAGTCCTCACTGGGCTATTTTTAAAACCCCTCCTGGAAGTTAAAAACAAAACAAATCTCTTTGGAATTTGGATTGTCCAAAGTATGTATTTAGCTCTCTCTAGTTTCATAGCAGCTCTGTTTTGTCTCCCAGTATGGTGTAAAGAGGGGGTGTCTCCTGTACTTATACTATGTCCATTACTAAATAGTTTAATTCAGTTCTAGTTCAAAATGGTGGTTTTGACTTTTAAAGATTTCCACTGTTTAGGATTAGGGTATCTTAGAAATCAAATGCAGTTGACACCCTTCTCCATGTAACCCATGAAATGCAAGGAGATGCAAGCCATCACTCTGGGAGAAAGGTGACATACAAATGATTTTTTTTAAAAAAAATCTGCACAGAGATTATCACAAATGAGACTGAAGAGAAGAAAATCCTGCCTAGTGTATGTACTTTATTTAGCCTCAACCACGCAATCCCCCATCTCTTTTTTTCCTACTCTGTCCACAGAGAACATGTTATGGGAATTAAACAAGGCAGTCTTTAATTTAAAAATCCATGTTTTGAAGTGGACTACATTGATGATGATGGGTGTTGTAGTCAAACAATATCTAAAAACACTGGAATTAAAAATAAAAAGTTACAAGATGCCGAGATACCACTTGGGGTACATACAGACCATCTGAAAAAACATATTCTAGCATACATACCTACTTGGAATTTGAGACCTATTGGAGAGGCTCTTCTCCCCAACTCCAGGCCTTCCAACCATGAGCAAAGACCTTCTTGGTGGCTCCTCTGAGACTGTCAGAAAATTACCAAAAGCCTGAAAGCATAAAATGGTCTTTGTATACCACTAGAAGGAAAAGAGAAACAGTCCAGCCTAACTTCATCTGGAAGGAAGTTCAACAGCTCCCTTCCAGGGAAAGGTAGGCTGGACCCTTTCCCTTTTCCTTCTGCTGGTATACAAAGACCATTATATGCTTTCAGGCTTTTGGTAACTCTCTCTGACATTGAAACAGGCAGAGGTTTTCAATGATGGGATGGTCTTATTAATATTTTAATTGTATTTGTTTTCAGTGAGAAGTTTGAAACCATTTGAAAGTTGTGTTTTAATACTGCAACCCATTTGATTTGTATTTTAATATGTATTGTTATAGGTGGTGGTTTTAAAAATATATTGGAAGCTGCTTCCTGTCCCAGAAGAAGATAAATTTAATAAACAAACACATAAGTAATACGTAGAAGGATGCAATCCACTAAGCACATCTGGTGGACATCTGTTGCTTCCCCCACACCCAATAACCTAACATCAGAATTCCCCTATAAGGTCCACTGAAATAACCAGGGCTCTCTTACTAACCCCATGTTCATGATGTAGTGCAACAAATGCACCTTTGCTTTTAGGAGTTCTGCTGTGCAGGACCAACCCTACTATTAGACAGAGTGAGGCAACCACCGTAGTGGCAGATGCTGTGGGGCAACAGTAGCACTCCCCTACTCTATCTCCTGAGCTCTTGATCATTCTGTTGGAGGACAGGACTGTATGTACCACATATGACTTTCTGCCTACTGTAAACTAGCCTGCTGCCTTTGAGTCCAGTAGAGAATACTGTCCCATTCCATTGCTTAAGTAAAACTGTCAATCAAGTTTGCTTCTGTATGTGGAATGAGAAGGGGCTCTCTCCCTCTATCCATCCCTTTCTGCCCCTTCTTTCTCTTTCTGTACCTCTTCCTCTTACAGTGTTCTACAAGGTAAAGGCAGATTCCCATTCGGCCATGAAAGCCCACTAGGTGGCCTTGGGCATGTCACACCCTCTCAGCCTCAGAAGACGACAATGGCAACCCCCTGAACAAACCTTGCCAAGAAAACCTTTTAGCTTTAGGGTTACCATAAATCAGAAATGCCTGGAAGATACACACCACACACACACACATGGGATGCTAGCTATCCAGTGCATTTCCTTCATATCTGATGTTTAATCGTATGTTTTCTAGGTGCTCTTATTGTACTACATTGGCTTATGTTGAGAAACCAAAATAAGAGCAGACAGACTAATAAGTAGACTTACTGGATATATGAATTAATGCAATATACATAAAGAAAGATATGGCATACCTTCTGATTTGGCAGGGGCAGTACCAATTAATGTTCTGTTGTCCCACTTTTTCAGCTGCTTTTAAAATGTCCCAGCTTCTCTCTCCTCCTTATCCATGCTTATTTCTATTGGGGTAAACTGAGTTTAAAGTGCAAACATAGTTTATACTCAATTAACTCAGCTGAGAGAAAGAACTAGAGGAATGAAAACTTGCCTTTCCCTGTAGACTCAGGCAAATACAAACTGCTACAGCATCTCCAGCTGGTTTGTTCCTCCTCAGTAATAACTTTTGCCATCTTAAGTACGTTTAGATATTGCTTGGCCACATGCATCCCAGTTGTCATCCGTGAAATGTTGAAAGCTATGACACACACACACACACACACACACACACACACACACACACACACACACACACCTTTCTATTAAATCGACAGCTGTTAAATGTGTATTTCTTTTTTAAGAGTAACTGGGTTCAAATTACCTTCCTGAAAAC